>NC_041383.1:300206389-300258795 GCF_002162155.2 Triticum dicoccoides | reverse complement strand
CGCTGCGGAAGGAGCGGGCCCTCTTCCCCCCTTAGCTCGGTGCGCAGGAGCTGAGGGAGTACTACTATCTCTTCTGGTCGACGGAGACGCGTGCGCATCCGCGCACGAGGGTACTCCCGGCTGCAGCATCGGAACTGGCTCCAAGCGGGTACCCCTTCTTCGCGTTGTTCTTCTACTGCGGGCTCGGCCCGCCTTTTTCTGATTTCTTCTGCGACATTATGAACACCTACGGGTTCCGCCTCCTTGACTTCACCCCCAATGCCGTTCTGACCATGGCAGTTTTCGCACATCTGTGCGAAAACTTTGTCGGAGTCCACCCAAACGTGGCCCTTTTCCGCCACTTCTTCATGCCTCGGGTTGAGAGAGGAGAGCCTCTTGCTGGCGGGATTGCTTGGATCTCGAGAGTCGGCAAGAAGGAAGCGTATCTGGAGGGTGAGCTCCGTAGCAAGTGGGAGGAGTGGAGAGCAGAGTGGTGCTGGATCGTCGAGGAGAACCCGCAGCCGTTCACTGCCCTGCGCTAAGACCCAATAGTGCGCGGCAATGATTGGAGTAATGTGGCCCCGGAGGACAACAGGCTGAGAATTGCCGTCACCCGGATCCTTCGCCTCAGGCTTGCCGGGCTCACTGTAGGCGCCGTTGGCGCAGATTTCCTTCGCCGCCGCATCGCCCCCCTACAGGAGAGGGGGAGACCCGCCTGGGAGTTCAAGAACTCGGCGGATATCATGAGCCTGCGCCCGGGCCTCAATTTCAACTTCACGGTCTTGGAATTGGACGCGATGCTTCTGGAGCTGTTCAAGCGCGACCCTCAGCACCCATTTATGTTGCCGCGGAATGTCGTTCCGTTGTGCAACAATTCTTCACTTGACCGCATCCGCGCGATGATGCCGTTGTGCGACTCGCACGGAATTACCCCAACTTGGCAAGAACCTATGGATGACGTCGTGAGGGCATTCGTCGATGACTTGGTAGAAGTGCCGGTCCGCGCTGATGAACAGAAGAGCCTCACCCGCGACACTACCGACGCGGAGCTGCAGCGCATCGCCACTAGGACGGAAGAGGCTGCGGCAGCAGCTGCCGCGGGCGAGTTCGGGTTCACCATGGAGGAGGCGGAGGCAGCAGAGGCGGCAAGCCTTGCCGAGCGGGAGGAGTTTGCCGGCAAGGAAGATCTTGCCGGCCCTGAAGCTGTGCCGAGCGAGCCCGGCGAGGAGGAGCCCGAACCTTCAGACAACTTGCCGCTGGCGGAGCCCTCGGCCCCGCCAAGAAGGCGTCTCCGCAAGGCCGCGGACGCAGCGGGGCGGCAAACGGGTCAACAGCCGCAGAGCCGCGCGACACGCTCTACCGCGGCAAGAACCGTTGCCGCGGGAGCGCCTCACGCCGCTGCGGCAACTGGAGCGGGGTCTTCCCGGTCCACCGCTGCTGCTCCTGCCAAGCGGTCTAGGGAGCCTACTCCTCCGCCTCGCCGCACCGGAGGCGAGCCGGACTTCGATCTCTCCGCTCTCAGCTCCGACGACAAAGAAGAAGAGTAAGATCCCCTTGCTGTCCTCGTAGTTCTTCAATTCTTGCTATCTTGTTGCTTTCATCTTGTATCTGACTTGCTTCGATCTGAATCTATTCCTTTTCAGGACGCTGGCCCAGAGAGCGGCAAAGAGAGCCAAGGCCCCGATGATTGTCATCGAAGATGATCCCACCGTGTCAGCAGGGGGTGTGTCTGAGACCACCTTGACGGACCCGGCAACTACTCCCCAAAGCAGCCCCCAGCGTAAGTTTATAGTTTACTTCCTGCTGTCAGGCGCGCATGGGTGCTCTTTTCTCTACTGATATCTTGACTGTTGATTTGTGTAGGAGCAGAACAGCCTCACCAGGAATGCCCGGAAGCTGCTCCTGAAGTGCCATCTGCTTCGACTACGCCGCCAAGGGAGGAGTCCCCGGCAAGGGAGCGCTCTCCGGCAAGGGAGAACTCTCCGGAAAGGGACAGTTCTCCGGCAAGGAAAGGCACCAGTGATCCTCCGGCGGTTGAGACCGCAACTGCAGATCCTAGCACAGGTAATCTTCTTGCTTGGAAACTTTCCTTGGGTTCTTCTTCTTCTGATTTTCTTTTCTGGATTTTTGCTTGACTTTTCTCGCTTTTTCGTTCCTCAGATCCATCTGCTGCGGAGCCAATGGACACCGAGGACGCTGGCGAGGAGAACGCGCACGGCAACAACGACGACGCCGCCGCCACTGAAGAAGAGGCCGGTGCTGATGATCCCGCTGGCGAAGAGGCCGCCAAGGCTGCCGCCGCAGAAGCTGGCGAGGAATCGGTGATCGCACTGACGGCCCCGAGGCCGCAGCAGCGCCAGGCTTTGCGCCGACCGCCGATCCCTCCGCCGCTGCTGCAAAGCCAGGCTCCGAAGAGCCGCAGCCCGGCGTCTACCTGAAGGCTGGCGATGGCATTTTCATCAAGCTCCCCTGGGCGTCAAGCTCAAGGGCGCCGGTCGAAGGAGAAACCTTCGACGAAGAGGTGCTCGCCTCCGCTGGGCTGGCGCTTGTCGACGCGCCAAGCAGCAGCAGCGACGAGTCTGAGGAGGAGCGGCTGCTGCGGAAGCTGCTGTCTCTTTACCGCGCCCGCCAAGCCAAACTGGCGTCCCGAGAGGCGCTCGTTGCGAAGGTGGGGGTTGACATTGAGAAGCGCGTGGAGGAGCTCCAGGGCCTCCGGCAGGAAACTCTCCGGTCCTTGGCGGAGGAGCGGGAGCAACTCCTCGAGGAGCGGAAAGCCTTCCTCCTCGAGAAGGCTGAAGCTGAAGAGAAGCAACGGCTTGTCGCCGAAAGGCTATCTGCACAGGAGGGTGATTTGACGCAGCGCAAGGTCAATCTTGACAGCCACGAGGAGGAGCTTGCCGCGCGCGAGCAAGCAATAGGCGGGGCGCTCAAGGAAGCAAAGGACACCGCCGCAGCTGCTGAGGCCGCCAAGAAGGATTTGGAGATGAAGGTGGCGCAGCTGGAGGCAGATCTCAAGGCGAGCGGCGAGGAGCTTGCCTTGCTTAAGCGCGAGCGCGAGAAGGACGCTGCCGCTCATGGTGAGCTGCAGGGTCTTCTCGCTGAGAGGGGCAAGGAGCTTAGCGCTGCCAAGGATTCCAATGCAGACCTGGAGTTGAAGCTGGCCACGTTGACTCAGACGCTGGACGTCACCAGGGAGCGAGAGGTGACCTTGTCGGAGAAGGTCAAGGCCGACAAGGCGCTGCTGGCGAGTATCGCCGTTACCCAGAACTCATTCAGGGAGACTGTGGAGCACTGGACCGAGGGGCTGATGAATATCGCTGCAGTCATTGACGGGGAGCTGGCGCAGCTGGGGATGGAGGACTTTGGGTATCCCTCCGACGAGCATCTCCAACCCAGCGCCAAGCTCAGCCTGTTCTTCAAGGGCGTGGCGACGGCACTCCAGCGACTCCGGGAGGAGATCCCAAAGCAGCTGGCCGACGAGTCGTGCAAGATGTGCGCAGGAGCTCTCCAGAAGGTGCTGATGAAGGTGGCCTTCCGCAATCCAGGCCTCAACTTCACCAACGTCCTCAAATCCTTACCGCCGGATGCTGATCAGGATGCGCTCAAGGCCCTTGTCGCACCCATTGTGGACAAGGTGAGCGAGATCAAGAGGGTTGAGGGCGATCGCGTAGATTAGGCCGCCCTTCTTTTCTTTTTCTTTGTCGCCGCTGGTCATGTCATGAGAACATTCTGTTAGAGCTGCGACAAGTCATCTTGTAATATAACTCTGTTTTGGGTAGAGATTTGCTATGTTATTTCCTTTACTTGATTCCCTGCTTTGTATGTTTTTACCCTACGCTTTTAGGGAACTTGTCGGCGCAGGCACATTTGCCGCGAGCGCTGAGTGCGGGACATCAGCAGCCTGCTGGCGATGCCGCTTCCGACAAGAAACCTTGTCGCAACTAGTCGCGGCTCACTTAAGTTGTTGAGTGGACTCGAAACAAAGTAAGGGCGCAACTAGCTACGAGTTGGTTCCTCCGCGCACAGGTTTTCCATACAAAGAACGGTCGTTCAAGGAATATAACTTAAAATTTTAAAACTGATTGCTCAAACTTTGGCAACTTAGCTTTTCTGTCGTTTGCTTTCCGGTAATGCGAAACTTGCTTGAACGACGCCTGGTCCACATCATAATCTTCTCCTTCCCCCCCGGCAAACTTGTGTGCGAGGGAACCTTGCTTTTGTTGAGAAGAAGAAAGAAGAGAAAATAAAGATATGGAGCCTTTCGGCTCGTTATTGCTTACCGGGGGTAGGTGCTGCACAAAGTGTCAGATAACGTATGCAAAAAAGAATATGATGCATGAAATTGACAAGATGTGCGGAGCACATGAGATTTACTTATGCACGGGATCTGCGCCCGGCTTTGTACAAAGGATTACATGCAACATCGGCAAGACTTGTACAAAAGGTGGTTGCCGGAACGGGTTCCGGCAACCGCGCCCTACGGGTAAAATTTACAAAGATGCTCAATGTTCCAGGAGTTGCTCACCGGAATGCCATCTTCGGTCTCAAGGCGGACAGCGCCAGGCCTAGTGACTCATTTCACCCGGTAAGGGCCTTCCCACTTCGGCGTCAACTTGTTGGAATTCTTGGCAGACTGAACGCGCCGAAGAACAAGGTCGCCTTCCTCGAAGCTTCTGGCATTAACTTTGCGGCTATGGTAGCAGCGCAAAGCTTGCTGATATCGAGCAGCTCGTATAGCAGCCTGAAGACGATCCTCCTCAAGGATCAGCGCGTCATCTTGTCGCAGCTGCTCTTGCTCAAGCTCATCATAAGCGAGCAGTCGAGGCGACCCGTATACGAGTTTCGTGGGGAGAACTGCCTCCGCTCCATAGACTAGAGCGAAAGGTGTCTGGCCAGTGGCTCGATTTGGCGTCGTCCTGACGACCAAAGAACCACCGGCAGCTCCTCAATCCAGTTTCTTCCGCACTTGCGCAGCCTGTCGAAAGTCCTGGTCTTGAGCCCGCGGAGCACTTCAGCATTTGCCCTCTCTGCTTGACCGTTGCTTCTCGGATGAGCAACAGAAGCACAGCAGACCTTGGCGCCAAGATCTTGGACGTACTGCATGAAGGTGCGGCTCGTGAATTGCGTGCCGTTGTCGGTGATGATCCTCTTAGGGATCCCGAAACGGCAAACAATCGACCTGAAGAACTTGACGGCTGACTGTGCTGTCACCTTCCTCACTGGTTCCACTTCTGGCCACTTTGTGAACTTGTCAATCGCAACGTACAAGTACTCAAAGCCCCCGACAGCTCGGGGAAAGGGGCCGAGGATGTCGAGCCCCCAGACCGAAAATGGCCAGGATAAAGGGATCGTCTGGAGAGCTTGAGCTGGCTGGTGTATCTATTTGGAGTGGAACTGGCACGCTTCACACTTGGTTACTTGTGCAGTTGCATCCTGGAGGGTTGTCGGCCAAAAGAAACCTTGCCGGAAAGCTTTGCCGGCAAGTGCTCTTGCGCCAATGTGGTGACCACATATGCCTCCATGTATCTCTGCCAACAGCTTTTGTCCGTCTTCCCGGCAAATACACTTCAATTTCACACCGTTGAGTCTTCTTCTGTATAGTGTGCTGTCGACAAACTGGTACATACTTGACTGTCGGGCTACTTTTTCCGCTTCTTCTTGCTCTTCGGGAAGTTCTCCTGTCTGAAGGAAATGGACAATGTGTTGTGCCCATGCTGGAGCTTGTGGCTCGACAACAAGGACTAAAGGCACATCTGCTGCTGCGGGAACATCCGCTTCTACGGCGAGAACCTGCGGCTCAGCCGGAGCTTGATGTTCCCCGTCAAGCTTGCCGGAGCAAAGCTTGTCGGGAGCGTTTGCTACGACGGAACAAACCATAAGGCTTGCCGGAGCAGACCGCTCCTCAGCACCCTTGGTGTTGATCTTGGGGACTTTCTTGGCGGCGGCTTCAGGGAGCTCTGCCCGAGAATAGTCACTAGAAATCAACTTCCTCTTCTTGCTCTGTCCAATTGATGGCGTTACAGACGGTTGAGTCAGCTTGAGCACAAAGATCCCCGGTTTCACGGGCAACTTTAGTGCGGCGCACTTCGACAGGGCATCAGCTATGTCATTCTGAGCTCTTGGAACATGTTCCATCTGCAGGCCGTCAAAGTGCTCTTCTAGCTTCCTCACTTCATCAACATATGCTTCCATCAACGGACTCTGATAGTTCTTGTTCACTTGGCGGACGACAAGCTGTGAGTCACCCCTGACAATGAGCTTCTTGATCCCAAGGTCTGCTGCGATCCTGAGACCGGCAAGCAATCCTTCATACTCTGCAGTATTGTTGGTTGCTTGCTCCTTGGGAAAGTGCATCTGGACTACGTACTTGAGGTGCTCTCCGGTGGGTGCCACAAGCAGCACCCCCGCACCGGTGCCTTGTAGCGAGAAGGCACCATCAAAGTACATCAGCCACTCTTTGCTCGCTTCCTTGACGGGGATGCTCGTCTCTGGAATTTCTTCATCTTGTGTTGGCATCCACTCTGCTATGAACTCTGCCAATGCTCTGCTTTGGATAGTTGAAGTGCTCTCAAACTTGAGGCCAAAGCTTGACAGTTCTAATGCCCACTCGACAATCCTGCCTGTTGCTTCTGGATTTTGCAGTATCCTCTTCAGCGGAAAACGAGTGACGACTATGATCTCATGTGCTTGGAAGTAATGGCGCAGCTTTCTCGAGGCCATGAGAAGGCCGAAAAGCAACTTCTGCACACCAGAGTACCTTGACCTAGCCCCCTGCAGAAGGGAACTGACAAAGTAAACTGGGCGCTGCACCATTCTCTTCTGCATCTTATCATGCTCCTGCGCAGATCCATCCTTATCGGGACCAGAGCTTGTCGGCGAAGCCCCCTGCTTGTCGCTGGATGCATCTGCCGTGGTTGCTGGCTCATCATCTGCCTCCCTCTCCGCCACTAACGCAGCAATAACCACTTGATTGGTTGCCGCTATATAGCAGTAACTTCTCTTGTGGCTTAGGTGCGACAAGTGTTGGAGTGGAGGACAGGTATCTCTTCAAGTCCTGCAGCGCAGCCTCCACTTCCGGAGTCCACTTCATTGGACCTGCCTTTTTCAAAATTTTGAAAAATGGCAGGGCGCGCTCAGCAGACCTAGAAATAAACCTGCTGAGAGCAGCCACACAACCGGCAAGTGTTCGTACATCCTTGACGCGCTTTGGTGCTTCAATCTGCTCAATGGCCTTGATCTTGTCGGGATTGGCCTCAATTCCCCGCTCAGACACGAAGAACCCGAGAAGCTTGCCGGAGGGGACTCCAAACACGCACTTCTCGGGGTTAAGCTTGAGGTTGATCTTGCGCAGATTTGCAAAGGTTTCGTCCAAATCTTGAATCAGGGTCGCCCTGTCCTTGCTCTTGACCACTATGTCATCCATGTAGGCTTCCACATTTCTGTGCATCTGCGGCTCAAAAGCGTGGTGGACTACCCTTGCAAATGTTGAACCAGCATTCTTCAAACCGAAAGGCATCCGTACGAAACAGTACGTGCCACATGGGGTGATAAATGCGGTCTTCTCCTCATCCTGAGTATGCATCAAGAAATGAAAGCAAATCACATCCGGCCGTGGAGTCAACAATCTGGTCGATGCGTGGCAAAGGAAATGGGTCTTTGGGACAAGCTTTATTAACATCAGTAAAGTCGATACAAAGCCTCCATTTCCCGTTTGCCTTGTGCACGACTACAGGATTGGCCAACCACGTAGGATGGAGCACCCCTCTGACAAGGCCTGCTGCTTCCAACTTCTTGATTTCTTCTGCGATGAATTCTTGGCGCTCCACTGCCTGTTTCCTGACTTTCTGCTTGACGGGCCGCGCATGAGGACAGACGGCAAGGTGGTGCTCAATTACTTTCCTGGGAACACCGGGGATGTCGGACGGTTGCCACGCAAACACGTCGACGTTCGCCTGCAGGAAAGCAATGAGCGCGCTTTCCTATTTGGGGTCGAGAGTGGCACTGATGGTGAAGGTACCACTAGTGCCGTCCTCCTTGGCGGACACCTTCTTGGTCTCAGGTGGACCTGCCATTGCCTTCTTACACTTGCCGGTGGAGCTCGATGGTGCGTCCTCGACGGTAGTGCAGCACTCTGAAGAGGTGCGCTTGCCAGAGTGGGCATCAGAACTCTTGCCGGACTTGGTCTTCTTCTTCCCCCCGGGAGCTTCAGCGGCAAGTGATTTGCGATCTGTTGCGGCTGCTGCTTCCTGGTAGATCTTGTCGGCGTAGATAAGAGCATCCTTCTTGTCGCCACGGACAGAGATGACACTTATCGGGCCTGGCATCTTCAGTACGTTGTATGCATAATGAGAGGCTGCCATGAATTTGGCGAGTGCTGGACGGCCAAGTATCCCATTGTAAGGCAATGGAAAGTCAGCAACGTCAAAAGTGACCCTCTCAGTCCTGAAGTTCAACTCGCTGCCAAATGTTACCGGCAACGTGATCTTTCCCTTCGGCTTGCTCCTTCCCAGATTGATTCCTTGGAACGTGCCGGTCTCTTCGAGCTCGCTATCAGGGATCTGGAGTTTCTGGAGTACCGCGGAGGAGATCAAGTTCAATCCGGCCCCGCCGTCAACTAGCATCTTGGTGACCTTGAGGTTGCGGATAGTTGGTGAAACCAACATCGGCAAGCACCCGACCGCAGTTATGCGATCAGGGTGATCCTCAATATCAAAGATGATAGGCGTGTTGGACCATTTCAGAGGCTTGCGTGACTCAACGGGTGGTTCTGCCGCATTGACTTCCCGCACCCACTGCTTGAGCTGGCGGTGTGAAGTATGCAGAGAAGCACCGCCGTCAACGCACAGGACCTCTGTGGCTTTCTGGAACTCCTGCTCATCGGCCTCATCTTCATCCATATCTTCATCTTCGTCGTCATCTTCATCCTTGTCGCGGCCGCGGGGAGGTCTGTCTCCTTACCGCTGCTTGGCCTTGCCGCGGCATCCTCCTCGGCCGGGACGTTTCTTGCTAGCTCCTCCAGCACCTTCCTGAGCTTTCTCCTTGTCACGCCGCTCGTATTTAGCCTTTTGCTGCTCGACAAGCTGCTCGACCTTCTTGCAGCTCTGGAGGTCATGGCCCTTGGTGCGGTGGATCTTGCAGTATTGCTTGTTGGTGCCGTCCTGCTTGTCGGCGACTGCCACAGCTGCGGCAACCTCCTTGCCGGAGCTACCAGCTTCGGCTTTCTTGCCGGACTGCTCAACAACTAGCACATCTTTGCCTTTCTTCTTCCTGTTGTTCCGCCGCCGGTTCTTCCTTGCCGGGGCAGTGTCCTCACTATCAGATCCTTCTGCTCCTGTGTTCTCTCCGGGGAGTTTCCTCCCTTGCTCAGCACGTGCACACTTGTCGACCAGGGCATATAGCTCACTGACATCTCTGATCTTGCACATCGCCATCTCCTCCCGCATCATGCGGTTCCGCACGTTCTGATGGAACGCGCTGATTACCGCGGCAGGGTGGACATCTGGGATGTTGTGCTGTACGCGGTTGAATCTTTGAATGTACTTGCGCAGGGGCTCTCCTTCCTTCTGGGCGAGCAGATGAAGATCGCTCTCTTGGCCATGAGGCTTGTGGCCGCCTGTAAAGGCGCCGACAAACTGATGGCATAGATCAACCCAGGAGGATATGGAATTGTCCAACAAGTGCATGAGCCAGGATCTGACATTGGGCTTGAGCACCAGCGGGAAGTAGTTGGCAAGGATCTTGTCATCCCGCCCCCAGGCAGCTTGCACCGCAATGGTGTAGATGCTGAGGAACTCCGACGGATGCGTCCTGCCGTCGTACTTCTCCAGTACATCTGGCTTGAAATTCTTGGTACTGGGCCACTGGACTTGCCGCAGCTCACGAGTGAACACAGGGCAACCTACCGCGTACGGCAAGTCGCCTGGTTCCTCTGGCGCATGCACGTCAATAGAGGGCCCAACACGCTTGTCGGATTGACGCCGCGCTTCTCTCTTGTGCTCGATGCGAGTACGAACATCTTCTTGCTATCGTTCGTGAAGAACTTGGCGCTGATCGCGACGAGCTCGTGGATCTGATGATGCGGTGGAGTTGCTGTCGAGGTTGATCCGATGAGTTGGCGATCTTGGCCTTCGGGGTGGAGAGTGCATGGTGGTTGCACCCCCACCGGTTTCTTCAGCACCGGCTCGTGCCTAGCAGTCCTGCCGCGGCTGCGATGCAGTTGGCTACCGCAGAGTGTCGCTGTTGGCGAAGCCGATGAGACTCTGAATGGTGGCCCTCCATTGGTCGATCTTGTCTTCCGCTGGAGGGTAATCCAGGAGCAGCTGAGCTCGCGCCAAAGCTTCTGCCGGAGTGGTGGGCGGCAGTGGCGAACGGTGCGAGGAGCGGGATATGCTCGGACTTCTAACTATATTAGAAGGACCAGCATCCCGTCCAGGCGACCGTGTCTCGCTCGTGCCAGCATGTTGGCGTGCATGCTGGTCTTGAGCACCCCGAGATCCACCAGCTCGATCTTGTCCCAACGAACGTATGGTACTGCGAATACCATGACGCTGTCGGTCCTGCGCCTCCTGAGATGGGCGTGGTACATGTACGGACGCCGAGGTCTGCGCAGCCTTGTCCTTGGACCTGGCAGCATCGTGAGCTTCCTCTTCGACGCTCGTTCTTCCGCCGGCGTCCACTCCACCACCCGTTTGCTCCGGCGGTGGTGGAAGTGACGTGGACGGAGCAGCTGCCGCCGAAGTCTTCTTCTTTGGTGGCATGTCGATGAAGAAAATGAAGATCTAGCTCGTGCGAACGCGGGATCAGGTTCACGCAATCTCGACGCCCCCTACCTGGCGCGCCAAAGATGTCGGGGAAGCTGATCCACGAACACCTATGGGGCCGGAGGACCGGGCCCCTTTCGGTTAGGCGGGGGCGGAGGTCGCACGAAGAGCGGATCGAGGTGAAGCACACGAGCAGTTTACCCAGCTTCGGAGCTCTCCGGAGATATAATACTCCTACTGCTGCTTGTCTGATTATATTGTGTTCTTGCTCGAGAGAGCTAATTGTTTTTCTGGCTTCCGAATCAGTCGAACCCCCTCTACGTTGCGCATGGGCCTCCTTTTATTTGTTCAAGGGGTCACTGACAGGTGGCAACGCAGACAAGGGTAAAAGCATAAAAAGTGTTGCGGTTCATACACCTACTTGCACAGTGTATCCTACCTAACCCTGACGGTAGGGGACAAAGGCATTAAATGCCCGTCTGTGTCGCCCAAATAGTGCAGAAAGGGACCGTCAGGGGCGCCACCGTTCGCCACGATGGCGATCTTGTCAGCATCGCATGCCACCGCGCACCGCTAGCTGCACAGCCTCACGCCACGCGCGCCTGGAAAGGCCCCCAGAGCCACACGTTAGCGGATGTGCTCGAGCGTGGGTACAGAGTGGTTACTTGCCGCGGCAAGCGCCTTGCCGCGGTCGTCGTCTAGTCGCGCCCGGAAGCTTGTCGCTCACCAGGCCTCGAGATGCCTTGGTTGGTCTTCCCGGCAAGCTCCTCTTGTCGGGGCCTTGTTGCCTTGCCGGGACGCATGGCGCGTCGCGGCAAGTTCCTTGGGATGCCTTGGTTGGCCTTCCCGGCAAGCTCCTCTTGCCGGGGCCTTGTCTCCTTGGCTTGAATACTTTGTTCTTGAATGGCTCCAAGGGAACCACGGAGGACCTTGGCGGTCGCCCGGCAAGCCTTGCCGCGGGGTGCTGCAACTGCCCGTGCACAAGTTCGGGATACTAGGGTACCCCTACTCTAGTACACTGACAACTTTGTTTGAGAGACAAAGGTACCTTCCTTAGTTTGCTTGATTTGCAAACCAAGAAAGAATTCGAGTTCACTCATCATAGACATCTCAAACTTCTCGGACATTAGCTTTCCAAACTTCTCACTAAAGTGAGGGTTAGTCGAACCAAATATAATATCATCAACAAAGATTTGGCACACAAATAGTTCTCCGTTAACCCTTTTAGTAAAAAGAGTAGAATCAATTTTTCCAATTTCAAAGCCTTTTTCAATGAGGAACTTTGTCAAGCATTTATACCATGCTCTAGGAGCTTGTTTAAGACCATGAAGAGCTTTGTGAAGTTTGTAAACATGATTTGGTTTCTTAGGATTGACAAAGCCGGGAGGTTGCTTAACATAAACTTCCTCCTCTATTTCACCATTTAGAAAAGCTCTTTTAATGTCCATTTGGTACAAGGTGATATCAGGGTGATTAGCATAGGAAAGTAAGATGCGAATGGACTCAAGTCTAGCAAGAGGGGCTTATGTCTCACCATAGTACATACCTTCGACTTGGGTGTATCCTTGGGCGACGAGACGTGCTTTGTTGCTAACTACTTGTCCATCTTCATCTTGCTTGTTGCGAAACACCCATTTGGTACCAATGATGTTGTGGTTGTTGTCGGGCTTCTCAACCAATGACCAAACTTGATTTCTCTCAAAGTTTTGTAGCTCTTCATGCACGTTTATCCAATCCGGATCTTCCAAAGCTTCTTCAACCTTCATAGGTTCAATGCTAGAGATGAATGAATAGTGTTCACAAAAGTTAGCTAAACGAGTTTTAGAGCGAGTGATTCTCCCGGTTTGGATATCATTGTAGATTTGCTCGACAGGATGGTCTTTAGCAACTCTTGCTCGAACTCGTGAAAGCTTTTGCTTGGATCTTGGTGGAACATCTTCTTCATCTTGTTCTTCTTCTTGGCCTTCTTCATTGTTGACGTTGTCGTTCCCTTATCGTGGTGGAGAAGGAGGTTGTTGATGTTCTTCTTGGTGTACTTCCTCGTTTTCCTCGTCTTGGTGTGACCCACTTGTGGATGCTTCCGTATCAACTCTTGGTTCACCTTGTCGTGAGGTGGAAGCTTCCACTTGGACGGACGAGGTACTCTCCTTCACCTCCGTTGGACGAATCTTGCCAATAGACAAGTCTTGGATTGCTTCCGAAGGGTCTTCGTCTCCTACATCAATTGGCAATTGCTCTACTTGCGAGCCTTTAGATTCATCAAACTTCACATCTACCATCTCTTCAACCTTTCGGGTGAAATTATTGTAGACACGGTAAGTGTGAGAGTTTGAGCCATAACCAAGTAGGAAACCTTCATGAGACTTAGGAGCAAATTTAGAACGATGATGCTTATCAAGAATGTAGCACTTTGAGCCGAATACTCGAAAGTATCCAACTTGGGGTTTGTTACCAGTGAGGAGCTTGTATGCCGTCTTGCCGAGTAGCTTGTGAAGATACAAGCGATTTTTTGCATGACAAGCTGTCTCAACCGCTTCCGCCCAAAAGTGCTTAGGCGTCTTGTACTCATCAAGCATCGTTCTCGCCATTTCGATGAGCGTCCGGTTCTTCCTCTCAACAACTCCATTTTGTTGAGGTGTGTACATAGCCGAGAACTCATGTGAAATCCCTTCTTCGTCAAGAAAGGTGTCCACATTTGCGTTCTTGAACTCCGTTCCATTGTCGCCGCGAACCTTCTTGATCTTCACTTCAAATTGATTTTGGGCCTTCCTAGCAAAGTTTTTGAAGATCTTTTGGACCTGCGATTTATCATCGAGAAAGAACACCCACGTAAATCTTGAAAAATCACCAACTATAACTAGCCCAAAATAATTTCCACCGAGACTTTTGTAGGCATTGGGACCAAAAAGATCCATGTGAAGTAGCTCGAGTGGCCTCCTTGTGGTCATGATGTTCTTTACGGGATGCCTTCCTCCAACCTGTTTACCTGCTTGACAAGCGCTGCAAAGTCTATCCTTATCAAATATGACATCGTTAATGCCAAGGATATGATTTCCTTTAATAAGCTTGTCAAGGTTTTGCATGCCCACATGACCTAGTCGTCTATGCCACAACCAGCCTTTAGAGGATTTAGCAATAAAGCAAGTTCTAGGTTGAGCCTTTTTAGTGAAATCAACAATGTAAAGATCACCTCTACGTATACCAGTAAAGACCATTTTATGATTATCTCTATGAAACACTTGGCAATCTACTTCAATGAATAGGACATTGAAACCAAAATCAGCAAGTCTAGATACTGAAAGTAAATTGTAGCCAAGAGATTCAACGAGCATGACATTTTGAATGGAGCTATCATGTGAGATGGCCACCTTACCGAGGCCAACCACCTTACCCTTTGAGTTATCACCAAAAGTGACATACTTTCGAGGGTCGTCGTTTTCAGCAAGCTCACGAAACATATCTTTATCCCCGGTCATGTGATCGGTACATCCACTATCAAGAATCCATTCCTTTCCTCCTGCCATATATCCCTGAAGATTTGCCATAAGACCAAAGTGTCTCGTTGCATCATCAAGATCAAGGTCACTATCACCATCCTCATCATAGTATCCATGTTCAACATCGTCATGTGATGGATCAATTCCTAGAGAGGATGATTCGTTAGAATGAGTTTGACAATGATCTTCTTTATGAATTTTGATAGCTTCGAAAATAATATCAATAATAATTACAACATCACCTTTGGCACGCATAAGGTTTGTAAGCTCAAATAGACAATCACCAAACATAGGATCATTGGAATTCATCTTACTCAAGGCAATAGACTTATGGAGAATTTCATCTAGATTTTTCAAGGAATAATTTGGAAAATGTTCCTCAAGAAATTTCCATATGGTGTAGGCACACTTAAGAGTAGGCAAGCAAGCTATCAAATTTCTAGGCAAACCTCTAGTGATAAGATCAACAGTTCTAAGATTGTGAATCATGTCAATTGACTCATCAAGGGTAGGATGCATAGGATCAACATGAGGTGCACAAGGGGTAGCAATGTACTTGTTCAAATGATATTCATTGAAAATCACAAGCATCTCATTTTTCCACTCATAAAAGTACTCTCCATCAAGTATAGGCTCGCCAAAGTAGACTCATCCATCTTCCTCCAATGGTGTTTAAACCAAAGCAATGGAGACCAATGCTCTGATACCAATTGAAAGGATCGAGAAGGGGTGTCTAGAGGGAGGTGATTAGACACTAAGTGAAAAGTTGCAGTTTTTAATCTCTTTAAGTTTAAGTGGAGTTTTGGCACAAGTTTAACATTCACAATACATAACAAGAAAGCATGCAAAGAGTATATGAGCAGCGGAAAGTAAAGCATGCAACTTGCAAGAATGTAAAGGGATGGGATTGGAGTATGCAAATGCAATTGGAGACATGAATGTTTTTCTCGTGGTTCCAATAGGTGGTGCTATCGTACATCCACGTTGATGGATACTTCAACCCACGAAGGGTAACGGTTGCGCCAGTCCATGGAGGGATCCACCCATGAAGGGTCCACGAAGAAGCAACCTTGTCTATCCCACGATGGCTGTCGCCCACGAAGGACTTGCCTCACTAGGGTAGATCTTCACGAAGTAGGTGATCTCCTTGCCCTTACAAACTCCTTGGTTCAACTCCACAATCTTGTCGGTGGCTCCCAAGTGACACCTAGCCAATCTAGGAGACACCACTCTCTAAGAAGTAACAAACAGTGTGTTGTTGATGAACTCCTTTCTCTTGTGCTTGAAATGATAGTCTCCCCAACACTCAACTCTCTCTCATAGGATTTGGATTTGGTGGAAAGAAGATTTGAGTGGAAAGCAACTTGGGGAAGGCTAGAGATCAAGATTCATATGGTAGGAATGGAATATCTTGACCTCAACACAATTGTAGGTGGTTCTCTCTCAGAAAATGTATGTTGGAAGTGTAGGCATGTTCTGATGGCTCTCTCCATGAATGAAGAGTGGGTGGAGGGGTATATATAGCCTCCACACAAAATCTAACCATTACACACCGCTTACCAATCTCGGTGGGACCGAATCGTGAAACTCGGTCAGACCGATTTAGCAAATAATGTGACCATTAGGATTTTCGGTGGGACCAACATGTCAACTCGGTGGGACCGATGTGGTTAGGGTTAGTGCATAACGTAATCTCGGTGAGACCGATGACACAAACTCGGTGGGGCCGATTTTGGTAATAAGCTAACCAGAGAGTTGGTCAGGCAAACTCGGTGGGACCGATTCGCTCATCTCGGTTGGACCAAAACATTACGGAAGGGAAACAGAGAGTTTGCATTGCAATCTCGGTGGGACCGATCGCTCATCTCGGTTTGACCGAAATGTTACTAAGGGAAACAGAGAGATTACAATCCCATCTCGGTGAGACCGAGATCCCTATCGGTGAGACCGATTTGATTAGGGTTTGTGGCAGTGGCTATGACATCTGAACTCGGTGGCGCCGGATAGAAAGACTCGTTGGGGCCGAGTTGGACTTTTGGTTTCAGTCATATGTGGATGTGAGAAAGTAGTTGAGGGCTTTGGAGCATATCACTAAGCACTTTGAGCAAGCAAGCCATTAAGCAACACCTCATCCCCTCTTGATAGTATTGGCTTTTCCTATAGACTCAATGTGATCTTGGATCACTAAAATAGATAATGTAGAGTCTTGTGATTTGAGCTTGAGCCAATCCTTTGTCCTTAGTGTCTTGAAGGGTTCCACATCCTCTAGTCCATGCTACTCCATTGATAAACTTATCTGAAACATACTAGGTAAAAGTATTAGTCCAACAAGAGATATGTTGACATAAATTGCCAAAATCACCCAGGGAGCACTTGTGCTTTCAATGAGCAAAACATTTCAACCGGACACATAGAAATATAGGGGCTTATAGTTTAGCCTCCCAACATATTCACCTCAAAGGTGATGTCAAAAATAATAACTCATGCTACCCATATTCAACTGGATATATGTGCCTAGATCTTTCCTCACCACATGATTCTTGCCAAAAGAGAAAATAAAAAGGAATAAAGAGAAGAACTTTGACTCTTGCATGAAAGTAAATACATAAAAGTAAAAGATAGGCCCTTCGCAGAGGGAAGCAGAGGTTGCCATGCACTTTTGTTTGTATTCTCAACACCTGAGTGCAAGAGAACGTCACGTTATATTGCCCCTTATGATGGCAACCTTTATTATGCAGTATGTCGCTTTTATTCTTCGCCATCACAAGTTCGTACAACGCTAAATTTTCTCTTACACTAAATGATCTAACACTTTTAGAAGCATTTTTTATTGCCTTATTGCACCAATGAGAACTTACTTGAAGGATCTTACTCAATCAATATGTAGGTATGGTGGACTCTCACAACAAGATTTGGGTGTAAGGGGTTTTGGATGCACAAGTAGTATCTCTACTTGGTGCGGAATTTTTGGCTAGAAAAGATAGGGGCAAACACCACATGTTGAAGGATCTATGACAATATAACTTCTATGTGAATATGAACAAACATAAATCATTACATTGTCTTCCTTGTCCAACGTCAACAATTTTGGCATATAATATTTTGATGGGTGCTCTCAATCACAAAATATTTCCAGGATAATGTATTTGCATGTGAATCTTCTCTTTCCTTATTAATTCTTTCATGAGTTGCATCATTGACCAATGCTATGTTTGTCAATCTACAATAAAAATTTCTACTTAACTTTTCCTTATGTGTTGTCATTACTTACCATAAGATTAGCGTATGATCTTTTTCATTTATTTCCTTTATTTTTACTGAAACATGAAAGTAAAAGAAGTAAAATTCAAACTAAACTTTATTATATATCTCGCAGACGATTACAAAGATAGATCACTAAGCAAACTCTCAAAAAGAAAGGATCAAACTAAACTTTTATTCATCTAAAGCAAAAGATAACTATGGATCGAACTAAGAAAAGTAAAGGCAAAATATAGTGGAGGTGATATGATATTGGGGCACCTCAGCGAAGCTTGGCGAAAGCCAAGGGGAGTGCCCATACCCGAAACTCAATTTTCTTTTGGTGATGAAGAAGGAGGTGGTGGTTATGAAGCGGTAGCAATCTCTTCCTCAGGTTTCCACGACAGAGGCTCACCATCATAAGAGGAAGAGTGAGTCTCTTGGGTCCTGCAACTGGCAGCCAAACTCATACCTTTAAACCTTGCCTCATATTCAAAGACTTGGTTTGAAGGATGTAGATCTGGCTCTGGAGGAAGTTGATTTACTCGTTGAAGAAGAAGACGGTGTCCCTCATGGACTTACCATCCACCTTGAGATCACGGGTGTAGTCCGCGATCATGAGGTAATTGGCATTGAGTCCACGTTCCACCATCCCCTTGCACCGGAAGACTTCCTGCTCCATAGCTTCAAGCCTAGCCTCCACGGATCCAATTTCCTTGGGGCCTTGCACATCGCGGATGTGGAGCACCCCATCACGCATCTGGATAGCTTGAGGTTGTTGCATCACCTCCCGCATATATGGGTTGATGACGTTCTCAAAGAACTTGTCCTTGGAGGAGCTTGAAGCAGCCATGGTGGATTAGATCTGACAGAAAACATCAAGAAAAGAAAACAAGAGATTTCTCTGTGATACGGAGGTCAACAGGTTCGGGGGTATATAAAGATTTTTTTTATCTTGAGCAACAAGAAAACGAAAGAAAAACAAAGTCCGGAACGTAGCCGAGGTGGGCACAACCCACCTGGGCGCGCCTGGCAAGCCAGGTGCACCCTGGTGTCTTGTGCCCACCAGGGTCACCTTCCTGGTAGTTTCTTATTTTCCTAATTTTCTAAATATTCCAAAACTAACAAAAAAATTGTGGATTTTTTGGAGTCTGTTTACTTACCGTATCACGTACCTCCTCTTTTTCACGATTCTGGAGTGTTCCAGAAGATTTATTTTATGTGTTCTTCCGGTGTCATAGTTTGGATAATGTTGCTTTCAACATTAATGGGCGTACCTGAGATATAATGCTTTATTCGTTTCCCATTAACAACCTTCGGGTTAGTGCCTTCAGCATTATTTATATTGATAGCACCAGATCGATAAACCTCCTCGATAACATAAGGTCCTTCCCATTTGGAGAGGAGGTTTCCTGCAAAGAATCTGAAACGAAAGTTGTACAAAAGAACATATTCTCCAACTTATAACTCACGCTTTTGGATTCTTTTATCATGCCATCTTTTAACTTTTTCTTTAAATAACTTTGCATTTTCATAAGCTTGGGTTCTCCATTCATCTAATGAGCTAATATCAAATAACCTCTTTTCACCAGCAAGGTTGAAATCATAGTTGAGTTCTTTAATCGCCCAATATGCTTTTATGTTCTAACTCAAGGGGCAAATGACAAGCTCTTCCGTAAACCATTTTATAAGGAGACATACCCATAGGATTTGTATATGTTGTTCAATAAGCCCAAAGTGTATCATCTAATTTCTTAGACCAATTCTTTCGGGACCTATTGACAGTCTTTTGTAAAATTAGTTTTATTTCTCTATTATTAAGTTCAACTTGACCACTAGACTGAGGATGATAGGGTTATGCAATTCTATGGTTAACATCATACTTTGCAAGCATTTTACGGAAGGCACCATGAATAAAGTGTGAACCACCATTAGTCATTAAATATCTAGGGACTCCAAACCTTGGGAAAATAACTTCCTTAAGCATTTTAATAGAGGTGTTGTGATCAGCACTACTAGTTGGAATAGCTTCAACCCACTTAGTAACATAATCAACAACAACGAAAATATGAGCATACCCATTAGAGGAAGGAAAAGGTCCCATGAAATCAAATCCCCAAACATCAAATGGTTCCACAGCAATTGAATAATTCATAGGCATTTCTTGACGCTTAGCGATATTACCTATTCTTTGACATTCATCACAAGATAAGACGAACTTACGAGCATCTTTGAAGAGAGTAGGCCAATAAAAACTAGATTGCAATACCTTATTTGCAGTTCTGTCTCCCGCATAATGTCCTCCATAAGCTTTGGAGTGACATTTCCGTAGGATTTGTTCCTGTTCATGCTCAGCTACACAACGTCTAATAATACTATCTACCCCTTCTTTATAAAGATGTGGGTCATCCCAAAAGTAATGTCTTAAATCATAGAAGAATTTTTTCTTTTGTTGGTAAGTGAAGCTACGTGGTATGTATTTAGCAACAATATAATTAGCATATCAGCATACCAAGGTGTACTATTAGAGACATTTATTGCAGCTAACTGTTCATCAGGAAAGCTAACATTAATAGGTTGTCAGTCATCAAGAATATTTTCAAGCCTAGACAAGTTATCAGCCACAGGGTTCTTTGCTCCTTTTCTATCAGTGATGTGCAAATCCAATTCTTGTAGTAGAAGAACCCACCTAATGAGTCTAGGTAGCATCTTTCTTTTCCATAAGATATTTTATAGCAGCATGATCAGTGTGAACGATCACCTTGGAATCAACAATGTAGGATCTAAATTTATCACAAGCAAACACCACTGCTAAGAATTCTTTTTCAGTAGTACCATAATTTTGTTGAGCACTATCTAGAGTTTTTCTAGCATAGTGGATCACATTTAATTTCTTATCAACTCTTTGTCCTAGAACAACACCAACAGCATAATCACTTGCATCACACATAATCTCAAATGGCAAGTTCCAATCAGGTGGTTGAACAATAGGTGCAGAGTTCGAAGGCTTCCAAACAATCATCATCAAAAACAAAAGGAATATCCGTTTGCAAAAGATTTTTAAGAGGCCTAGAAATTTTAGAAAAGTCTTTGATAGATCTCCTATAGAAACCAGCATGACCAAGGAAACTACGAATACCTTTGATATCTTTAGGACATGGCATCTTATCAATTGCATCAACCTTAGCTTTGTCCACCTCAATACCTCTTTCAGAATTTTTATGGCCCAAAACAATACCTTCGTTAACCATAAAGTGGTACTTCTCCCAATTCAAGATAAGATTTGTTTGCTCATATCTCTGCAAAACTCAATCAAGACTGCTTAAACAATCATCAAAAGACTTCTCATAAACAGAAAAGTTATCCATGAAAACCTCAACAATATTTTCACAAAAATCAGAGAATATAGCAGTCATACATCTTTGAAAGGTAGCAGGTGCATTACATAGACCAAATGGCATACGTCTATAAGCATAAGTTCCAAAAGGACAAGTAAAAGTGGTCTTTTCTTGATCAGATTGAGAAACAGGTACTTGTGAAAATCCAGAATATCCATCAAGGAAGCAAAAATGTGTGTGCTTAGATAATCTTTCTAATATTTGATCAATAAAAGGCAGAGAGGGTAATGATCTTTTCTAGTTGCTTTGTTTCATTTTCTAAAATCAATTACCATTCTATAGCCTCTGGCAATTCTTTTTTTACTATAAACAGTAGGGTAAAAAACCCACTACAACTTTTATTAATAATAAAATAAAGTAACAAAGGTTCTGAGGGTGGCTTGAGCTAATCCCCCGCTAAAGAAAGGGAAAAAATGAAGCAAGAAAAGAAACTAGGAAAAAGAAAGTTGAGAAAAAACCTAATAAGGAAAAGGAAAATTACAACAAAGAATCTAGCCATCAACAGAACTGCCTGTCAAATTTCTGCTTCATCTTGTGCTTGAGTAGTTTCAGCTCCTCCTTGAAGATGAATTTCCATCCATGAAATGTGGGATCAATATTTTCAAAAATCTTATTGTTTCTAGTTATCCAAATAGCCCATGATCCCAATATAATGATCTCCATAAAGAAGGGGTAATTGAGCTTATCCTTCAGATCTTGAAATGCTTCTAAAACTGAAAGATTTGGTGTTCTTGTGGGACAAATAAAGTCCCAGCATTGCTGTGCAAATGGTCATCCCCAAAAAAGATGATGCAAAGTTTCCTCCTGTTGACAATCCCTTACTGCACAATTGTAAACTTCAAGCTCAAAGTTTTTCCTCCTTAGCAGGTTTCTTGTGTTGACTCTGTCATGTAACAACATCTAGAAGAAAACATTATGTTTTGGCTGACATGTGCTCTTCCAAATCCAGTTGAAGTGAGGTGGTGTTTGCTTATGTCCAATCAGCACATTGTATGCTTTAATGGAAGAATAAAATTCATTCCCCCAGATGTAACTTCAAGTGTCCAAAGAATCTATGAACTCGGATTGCCTCAAAGAGATGCAAATGTCCTCCATTTGTAAGAACTCATCATAAGCTTGTGTTGTCAATGGCAAATGGAAAAAGTCTTGAAGATATTCAGTATGCACCACTTGGTTGACATTTATTGCACTTGACAAAAGAATGCAAGTGATGGAACTTTTGCTTTAGTACTGCTTGGTGCCATAAATCATCCTAGAATAATGCACTTTTTTGATCACCCATATTAAATCTTGCAATTGATTTAAACTAATCAATGAGTGCCAGATTTGATTTCCACCAGAAGGAACTAATCATAGTGTCTCTAGGAAGTTTCCCATCACTGTAATATGTTTCCCAAATCAGGTTTACCCATGGTATATCATGTACGTGGAAGAGTTTGTGTAAGTTTTTCATGAGTAAGGTTCTGTTGTGAGTGTATATGTCTAGAACCACTAATCCTCCTTGGTTTTTTGCCCTGCAAACAGTGTGCCATGCTACCATTGCAGGTCTTCTGTCTTCCATATCAGGACTCCTCCAAAGACAGTGCCTTAAGCTATTTATAATCTGCTTCTTAATTGTGATCGAAATGTCCAAGCAGGTCATGAAAAAAACTAAGAGAGATGCAAGCACTGATTTAACCAGCAGTAGCCTTCCTCCCTGAGTCATGAAAGATGAAATCCTAGCCAATCTTTTTGCAATTCTGTTAACCAGAGGTAAGCATTGCTCCAAAGTTGGCTTGTAAATTCCCAATGGCAGACCTAGGTAAGTGAATGGAAAATGCCCTCTAGCACATTTAAGAGTGTTTGTAAAAAACTCTACTCTCTCTTCAGCAATATTTACAAGCACCATGATTGATTTGCCATAATTTACCTTAAGACCAGTTGATGAAGCAAAAATGTTTAGTAATGCTTTAAGGAAAATGAGTTGTCTAGCATCAGCTTGCATTATAACCAGAGTGTCATCAACATATTGACCTATTGGGAAGTCAGGGCAGAAATTGATTTGCAGTGGATGTGTGATTAGATTCAATCTCATGGCTTTGTTGAGTATAGATTGCAAAAGATCAGCAGCCAGCACAAAAATTAGTGGGGAGCATGGATCCCCCTGCCTTACACCTTTTATGATATATAATTTCTTCCCAGGCACACCATTTAACAAGACAACTGAAGATGCAGAGGAGAATAATAATTGCATCCAAGAAATCCATTTTTCACCAAATCCCTTTGCTCTAAAAATGTCAATGATTGCTTGGTGTTCAATTGTGTCAAAAGCTTTTTTTAAATCCAACTTGATAACTAACATTTCCTCCTTTGATTTATGGCATTGATGAATATACTCATAGGCCCAGCCTAAGCAATCTTGAATCACTCTGTCTTTGAGGAAACCATACTGGTTAATGTGCACAATTTGTAGGATAACTTTCTACAATCTATTGGCCAACAGTTTTGTGATGATTTTAAGCACACAATTGAGCAAAGGAATTGGCCTAAAGTCATTTGGCGACATTGGAACTTCCTTTTTGGGAATCAGAGTGATAAAAGAAGTGTTTATACTTTCCAGATCCAGTGTACCAGCATGAAAGGCCATGATGAGATCAGTAATATCTTCTTTTATAATATCCCAACAATTTCTAATAAACTCATTGTTAAAACCATCAGGGCCTGGAGATTTATCAGCTGGCAAGTTTTTAACTACATCATCAATTTCCTCTTGAGTAAAAGGGCTTTCCAAATCCAAGAACACTTGAGGGTCTACTTGTTGATCATAAAGGTCATGTAGGTCAAAATGCATTGTATGACCTGTAGATTGCCCCAGTCTCTTTCTAAATGCCTCCCATAAAATGGCTGCTTTTCCTTCATGATCAGTGACCTCAACTTGATCCTCATTGATCAACATTGCAATTTTATTATGCCTATGATTGATGGTAGCTTTTGTATGAAAGAATTTTGTGTTTTCATCCCCAAATTTAACTCCTTTGATTTTGCCCCTCTACTTCCAATAGATTTTCTGGTTGTTAAGCACTATTAACAGAGTATCCTTAAGGATGGTTCTACAATTGTTTTCAAACACAGATAAGTCTCCGAATTCCTTAATAAAGTCCCAAAGGAAGATGCATTCATTTAGTTCTTCAATCTGTTTCTTCAGGCAAGACAAGCTTTTAGCCCATAGTTTTAGAGCTCTTCTTAGGTTCTTAAACTTGGCATTTATCTTTTTTGCATGATCTGTAAAACCCACTGGAATGTTCCATGCAGCCTGAACCACCTGTTTGAATGAGCTATGTTTGAGCCAGTAGTTTTCAAATCTGAAGACCATTGATTTTGGAATGGATGTTCCAATTTTAATCATACAGGGCAAATGGTTTGAGATAGGTTTTGCCAGAGGCAGTGCAGTAGAGTTAGGATAACTAGTCATCCAAGCAGCTGAAGTAAAAAACCAGTCCAACTTTACAAGCAATGGGTTGTCTTGCATGTTTCTCCAACTGTACTGCCTTTCTTTCAATGGAAGTTCAATCAGCCCAAGGTTGCTTATAGCTTCATTAAACAATAGCATCTCATTGACATCTCCACCAGGTCTATTCATGTCCTCAGGCGATCGAATGAAGTTGAAATCTCCCATGATAATCCAGTCTACATTAATGGGCATTTGAATATTGCCAAACCAATCAATAAATTCAATCTTATCCTCATGGTTGCAAGGACCATAAACATTTGTGAGAATCCAGGTCTTGGAAGAAGTGTTGCAAGTAAATTGAATTGACAAGGAGAATTTGTTTTGAAAAATCATTTCACCTGAGAACAAAGCTCCATTCCAGGCAGTTAGAATCCCTCTAGAGGCCCCATTGGAAGGCAAATATTCAAATTTATTAAATCTTTGAGGACAAAAGTTCTGAATATAGGCCAGGTCAAAATATTCTCTCTTTGTTTCTTGGATGCAAATGATCCTAGCTGCACTTTCTTCAACTTTCTGTCTAATTTCTAGCCACTTATCTGAAGCATTAATCCCTCTAACATTCCAGTTTAATATGTTCCATGATGTGTTATTATTCATTGTAAAACAAAAGCTTTCCAGATCTAGTACCAAAGACCATCCTTTGGTAGTTGCCACACGCTGTGTAATTTCTGATTTACAAACTAGGCTGGAGTTTAATGCAACAACTGACTGTCACCCAAAACTCACATAGGCAAACCAAACCATCAGCAACACAGTGTAAGTAAAGGTAATTGGCACTGTTTACAGTATCATTACCATTGCTTTCAATCGGACAATTAGTCCATAAGTCATATAGATCAAATAAAGGACCAACAGACAAAAGAGGCCACTCTGGGCACACATCCATAGGCTTACATTGTCTGACTTGCAACATGGGAACAAGCATGAAATAGATAACTCACACAGAAGTACAAAAGAGCATTCTAGCACTTTGACAGTTACTAAATGTCATGATCATCTTCAGTTTTTGATGGTGTGGACCTCCTCTTCAGTGGCTTTGGACACCTTGGCCACCTCTTCCTGTCCTCTATTTTTTGGCTTCTTAGCCAGCTTCTCATGCAGATCATCCTCAGCCACCTTGCAGAAAGATTTTGTCAGGTTCTTAACCACTTTATTAGAAAGGACAGGAGGTATAGCATTACATGGCAAGCATGATTTAGCATCACAATATTTCCTTCTATATCCATTATTTTCTTTCGTAATCCTGTCACTTCTCCTTACCTCAGTTTCAACCAGAGGTTCTTTGTCCTTTCTTTTCCTGGAGATAGCTTCTCCCATTGGCAGCAACACAACTCTGTTGGGAGACACCTGCATTAAAGGACTGCCAGCTTCACTTGAGGAATGTGCAGCTGGACTAATGCCCTCATTTTCTTTGCCCCCACCTAGCATAATGTCCTTACAAGTGGGTGCCTAGGAAGTAGCACATTCACCAGGAATATGAAAATTCATAGGATCTTTAGAATCACAATTTGAAGTCAGTAATTTCCACAAATCAGACTTCAACAAATGCATTGTCCATCCAAATTTATCAGGAGTCAATAATAGGTGGATGATAAAATTGAACCAACTTACACGAATGTCAATCCTGAAAGTGTTTACATCACCCTGTGATGCTGGTGCAAAATGCTGAATCCAAATTCCAAGCCCTTCTTCAGAGATTAAGTGAGCACCATTAATAACATCCAAAGCATGTGATTCAGCAATTGATTGAACATCAAACCTGTGTTTAAACTCATATGAAATACCTTTCTTGTTGGTGTCTGTAGAGGTGCCCACTTGTGGAATTGGAACTTCTTCTTTTGCTTTATCAGTTAAGGCTAAAGTTATGTGTTGAGCAGCCATGGTTCCCTCAGAAGCAGTGCTTACAACATGAGTTTCAGCTTCATTCTCATTGCCAGAGACAGTCAATTGCAAACCATTGTTTTCAGTAGTTGTAAGCCCCCCCCCCTCTTTTGGGATAGCTGTCAGGTCTGCACTAGGTATGATGCTATTGTTCTTTGTTGCAACCGGAAGGTGGTCATCATTATTCATACTCAGCATTGTTGCCATCCACCTGCAAGTCATCTTCCTTTCCATAGCATTATAATCCAAAGCAATGTTTAGAAGACCCATGCCCATTTGTTGAACTCCTTGATTAACTTCTTCACTAGCAGAGTGAGTGATGGAGAAAAGCCCATCAGACAGAGAAACTATGGTGGTGATGCTGCTATTAGGAGCTCCATCCTCAGGCACCACCGGGATTTCCACTTGTTGTTGCATTTGAGTCACAGGGTTTTGTTGAGGAAAAACCCAGTGCTAATCCTGGTCCTCCTGCTCCTCCTGTTCTTCCCAAGCATCCCAGTCTTCATTCTGACAATTCTTTGTGGAATAAGTTCATTCTTATCATTAGGAACAACAGTAATACCTCCTTTCTTAGGCACACAATGAACATGACTTACCCATCTACTATCAGCTATAGGATAGATTATACCTGCTTCCAGAAGTTTCAGTATTTCCATTCTTACCACTTCTTTCATCTTCGAATTTAACCCTCGTTGGTGATCAACAACGGGTTTAGCATCAGGTTACATATTAATCTTGTGTTGGCATAGAGTGGGACTAATGCCCTTAAGATCATCAAGAGTATATCCAATAGCAACTTGGTGCTTCCTTCGAACTTTCAATAATCTTTCTTCTTCATGTTCTGAAAGGTTGGCACTAATAATAACAGGATTATATCTTTTTCTCATCAAGATAAGCATATTTCAAAGTGTCTAGCAATTGTTTTCATTCAAACACAGGATCACCTTTAGGTGGAGGAGGACCTCCTAGAGTTTCAATAGGCAGATTGTGTTTAAGCAGAGGTTGTTGTTCAAACAAGATTCTATCAATTTCATTTCTTTCACGCATATGCCAATCATTTTCATGGTCTAGCAAATATTGTTCTAAGGGATCAGTAGGAGGTACAACAATAGAAGCAAGACCAATAATTTCATCCTTACTAGGCAAATCTTTTTTATGCAGTTTCCTACTAAACTTAGAAAATTTAAACTCATGAGATTCATCACCAAAGCTAAAACCGAAAATTTGTTTCTCACAATCTATTTTAGCATTAACGGTGTTCAAGAAAGGTCTACCAAAGATAATGGGACAAAAGTCATCTTGTGGGGAACCAAGAACAAGAAAATCAGTAGGGTATTTTATTTTCCCACACAAGACTTCAACATCTCTAACAACCCCAATTGGTGATATAGTATCTCTATTAGCAAGCTTAATAGTAACATCTATGTCTTCTATTTCAGTGGGTGCTATATCATTCATAATTTCTTGATATAAGGTAAAAGGAATAGCACTCACGCTAGCACCTATGTCACATGAACCATGATAACAGTGATCTCCTATCTTAACTGAGACAACATGCATGCCAACAATAGGTATATGTTTATCTTTTTCATCGGGTTTGGCAATTCTACCAGCTTCAGCACAGAAGTAAATAACATGCCCATCAATATTATTGACTAAGAGATCTTAACCATAGCAACACTAGGTTCTACTTTGATTTGTTCAGCTGGTTTAGGTGTTTTAATATAACTTTTGTTGACCACAGTTGAAACTTTAGCAAGTCCCTTCATCCTAACAGGGAAAGGTGGTTTTTCAATATAAGCAATGGGAACAACTAGATCAACATTATAAATGATAGTTTCTTCTTTATCTTTTATTGGTTCTTTAATTGGTGGGTGATATTTGAACCACTTCTCCTTAGGAAGATCAACATGAGTAGCAACAGATTCACAAAAGGAAGCTACTATCTCAGAGTCAAGTCCATATTTAGTGCTAAACTTTCGAAAAGCATCGGTATTCATAAAAGATTTAACACAATCAAACTTAGGCTCAATACCTGACTCTTTACCTTCTTGAGTTCCCAATCTTCAGAGTTGCGCTCAATTCTTTCTAAAAGATCCCACCGGAATTCAATAGTTTTCTTCATAAAAGAACCAGTACAGGAAGTATCGAGCATGGATTGATCATTACGAGAAAGTCGAGCATAAAAATTCTGAATAATAATTTCTCTTGAGAGCTCATGATTGGGGCATGAATATAACATTGAATTAATCCTTGCACCAAGCTAGAGCGATACTTTCTCCTTCACGAGGCCAAAAATTATATATATAATTCCGATCACAATGAACTAGATGCATAGGATAAATTTTTTGATGGAATTCCAATTTCATCTGATTCCAGTTCCAAGATCCAATATCATCGCATAGCCTATACCATGTCAATGCCTTTCCCTTTAAAGATAAAGGGAAAACCTTCTTCTTAGATTCATCTCCGAGTAAACCTACAAGCTTAAACAATCCACCAATTTCATCCACATATATCAAGTGCATATCAGGATGTTCGGTTCCATCTCCTGCATAAGGATTAGTTAGCAGTTGTCTACCATACTCAAAGGAATTTCATATTCAATATTTTCAGTAGGTGCAGTAGGTTGAGGGGTAACTAATTGTGGTTCCGGTCGAGGTGAAGATACCCCAAACAAACCCCTCAAAGGATTGTTTTCTGTAGTAACAAGTGACAATAAATTTCAGCACGTAGTAATAATTTTTCCTTACCAATTTCCACTTACCAAGAGTGCTTCGCTCCTTGGCAATGGCTCCAGAAAATAGCCTTGATGACCCACAAGTATATGGGATCAATTGTAGCCTTTTCGATATGTAAGAGTGTCGAACCCAACAAGGAGAAGAAGGAAATGACAAGTGGTTTTCAGCAAGGTAATGTTTGCAAGTGCTGAAATTATAAGTAACAGAGTAGTTTTATAGCAAGATAATTTGTAATGAGCAAGTAACGATAGTAGTAAGAAAAGTGCAGCAAGGTAGTACAATCCTTTTGAGGCAAAGGACAGGCCAAAACGGTCTCTTATGATAAGCAAAGTGTTCTTGAGGGTACACGGGAATTTCATCTAGTCACTTTCACCATGTTGGTTCGATTATTGTTCGCTACTTTGATAATTTGGTATGTGGGTGGACCAATGATTAGGTGTTGTTCTTACTTGAACAAACCTCCTACTTATAATTAACCCCCTCACAAGAATCCGCAACTACGAGAAAAGTATTAAGAATAAATTATAACCATAGCATTAAACTTTTGGATCCAATCGGTCCCTTACGGAATAGCGCATAAACTAGGGTTTAAGCTTCTGTCACTCTCGCAACTCATCATCTAATAACTACTCCACAATGCATTCCCTTAGGCCCAAATATGGTGAAGTGTCATGTAGTCGATGTTCACATGACACTACTAAGGGAATCACAAGATACATATCACCAAAATATCAAACACATATCAAGTTCACATGATTACTTGCAACATGATTTCTCCCGTGACCTCAAGAACAAAAGTAACTACTCACAAATGATAATCATGCTCAAGATCAGAGGGTTATTAAATAGCATAATGGATCTAAACATATAATCTTCCACCAAATAAACCATATAGTAATGAACTACAAGATGTAATCAACACTACTAGTCACCCACAAGCACCAATCTATAGTTCCGGTACAAAGATTGAATACAAGAGATGAACTAGTGTTTGACAGGAGATGGTGTTGTTGAACATGTTGATGGAGATTTCCCTCCCCAAGATGGGAGAGTTGCTGGTGATGATGGTAACGATGATTTCCCCCTCCGGGAGGGAAGTTCCCCTGGCGGATTCGCTCCGCCAGAGGGCAAAAGTGTTCCTGCCCAAGTTCCGCCTCGAGACAGCGGCGCTTCGTCCCAAAAGTCCTCTCCTTATTTTTTCTAGGTCAAAATGACTTATGTACTAGAAGAGGGGCACCGGAGGTGGGCCAAGGTGAGCATAACCCACCAGGGCGCGTCTGGGCTCCCTGGCGCGCCCAGGTGGGTTGTGCCCACCTGGTGGGCCCCCTCTGGTACTTATTGGCTCCAAAAATCCTCATTTATTCCATAAAAAATCCTCTTAAGTTTTAGCTCATTTAGAGTTGTGTAGAATAGGTAGCCTGACGTAGCTTTTTCAGGTCCAGATTTCCAGCTGCCGAAAATCTCCCCCTTTGTGTGTACCTTGCATATTATGAGAGAAAAGGCATTAGAATTAGTCTAGAAAACATTATTATGCAATAAAACAACATAAATAACAGTAGGTAAACATGATGCAAAAAGGATGTATCAGATGCCATGGAGGAGGGTCAAGAAGTTACCTCCCGTCTTCAAGCTGGATTCATGCTGGAGCAACTTTAGAGCTCAGCAATTCCAAATTCGGTCATTCCTCCCAATGCTAGATTTCTCTCTTATGAAAATATGAAAAAGTGTGTTACTTTTTCTCCCGCGGTTATGAAACATCCATGGGTGATTGGAGCTCTAGCCGTCACGGATAAACTTCGCAAGGAAATAATGGATCTTAAGCGGCAAAATAATAGCTCAAGGAGGAGAAACACATCCTAAGGGGCGTCATTGCCAAGTATATCACATTACCACCTTCGAACAAAGAGACATAAATACATGGGTATGGGCACTCCCCTTGGCAACTGCCAAGCTTGGGGGAGGTGCCTCGGTATCTTATCACCATCACACCTCTACTTTGATCGTTTTTCTTAGCTCGGTCCTTTTAGTTATATCTTGATCATGTAGAATAAAGTTTTGGTATGATCTAGCTTTGAGTTTTGTTTTGATCTCTATCTATGTAATTGAGTCCATGAGTTATATATAATAAAGAGTAGTTTTGAGTTGAGGGCTTTGCTTTCTTGCTCTGATCTTGAGGGAATGAAAATAAGAGCAAGAAATAAAAAGATTGTATATTGATCTTATGGAGAGTAATGACTCACATATAAAAAGTATGATGAATAAAAGTTGTTGAGAGTTGACAAACGTAGTTTTGGTCATTGTTGCAATTAATAGGAAGTAATAAATAGAGAGAGGTTTTCACATATAAATATACTATATTGGACATCTTTGGTAATTGTGAGCACTCATTAAAATATGACATGCTAAAAAGTTGATGTTGGACAAGGAAGACAACATAATGGGTTATGTTTTCTTATATCCAAATAGAAGTTATATTGTCATGGATCCTCCAACATGTTAAGCTTGCTTTTCCCTCTCATGCTAGCCAAATTCTTTGCACCAAGTAGAGATACTACTTGTGCATCCAAACATCCCTTAAACCAGTTTTGCCATGAGAATCCACCATACCTACCTATGGATTGAGTAAGATCCTTCAAGTAAGTTGTCATCGGTTAAAGCAATAAAAATTGCTCTCTAAATATGTATGATCTATTAGTGTGAAGAAAATAAGCTTTATACGAACTTGTGATATGGAAGAAATAAAAGCGATGGACTGCATAATAAAGTTCTTTATCACAAGCGACAATATAAAGTTACGTTCTATTGCATTAAGATTCTGTGCATCCAACCATAAAAGCGCATGACAACCTCTGCTTCCCTCTGCGAAGGGCCTATCTTTTACTTTTATCTTCTACCCTTATACAAGAGTCAAGGTGATCTTCACCTTTCCTTTTTACACTTTTTTCTTTTGGCGAGCACTATGTGTTGCAGAGATCCAAATATATATATATCCACTGGGATGTAGGTTATCATAAAGTATTATATTGACATTACCCTTGAGGTAAAAGGTTGGGAGGCAAAACTATAAGCCCCTATCTTTCTATGTGTCCGATTGAAGCTTTGAACCCATAAGTATCGTGTGAGTGTTATCAATTGTGAAAGACTAAACGATAGTTGAGTATGTGGACTTGCTGAAAAGCTCTTGAATTGACTCTTTCCAATGTTATGATAAATTGCAATTGCTTCAATGACCGAGATCATAGTTTGTTAGTTTTCAATGAAGTTTTTGATTCATATTTTACCTTGTGGACGAATTGTTACTTTAGCATAATAAATTATATGATAATATATGTTGTTGTTCTAAAGATCATCATGATGCCCTCATGTCCATCTTTTATTTTATCGACACCTCTATCTCTAAACATGTGGACATATTTTTCGATATCGGCTTTCGCTTCAGGACAAGTGAGGTCTAAACTTGGGGGAGTTGATACGTCCATTTTGCATCATGCTTTTATATTGATATTTATTGCATAACAGGCTGTTATTACACATTATAGCACAATAATTATGCTTTTTCTCTCTTATTCTACAAGGTTTACATGAAGAGAGAGAATGTCAGCAGCTAGAATTCTGGGCTGGAAAAGGAGCAAATTTTAGAGACCTATTCTGCACAACTCCAAAAGTCCTGAAACTTCAGGGAGAGTCATTTTGGAATTAATAAAAAATATTGGGCGAAGAAAGCACCAGAGGGGGCCACTTTCCATCCACGGTACGCCCTACCCCTGGGCGCACCCCCTACCTTGTGGGCCACCTTGCAGGCCCCCGATGCCCATCTTCTGCTATATGGTGTGTTTTGACCAGAAAAAATTAGAAGGAAGCTTTCGGGATGAAGCACCGCCGTCTCGAGGTGGAACTTGGGCAGAACAAATCTAGGGCTCCCGCGGAGCTGTTCTGCCGAGGAAACTTCCCTCCGAGAGGGGGAAATCGAAGCCATCGTCATCACTAATGATCCTCTCACCGAGAGGGGGTCAATATCCATCAACATATTCACCAGCACCATCTCCTCTCCAAACCCTAGTTCATCTCTTGTATCCGATCTCTGTCTCAAAACCTCATATTGGTACCTGTGGGTTGCTAGTAGTGTTGATTACTCCTTGTAGTTGATGCTAGTTTGTTTATTCGGTGGAAGATCATATCTTCAAATCCTTAATGATAATTAATACTACTCTGATTATGAACGTGAATTGCTTTGTGAGCAGTTATGTTTGTTCCTAAGGACATGGGAGAAGTCTTGTTATAAGTAATCATGTGAATTTGGTATTCGTTCGATATTTTGATGAGATGTATGTTGTCTTTCTTCTAGTGGTGTTATGTGAACGTCGACTACATGGCACTTCACCATGATTTGGGCCTAGGGGAGGCATTGGGAAGTAATAAGTGGATGATGGGTTGCTAGAGTGACAGAAACTTAAACTCTAGTTTACGCGTTGCTTCATAAGGGGATGATTTGGATCCATATGTTTCATGTTATGGTTAGATTTATCTTAATTCTTCTTCCATAGTTGTGGATGCTTGCGAGAGGGGTTAATCATAAGTGGGAGGCTTGTCCATGGAAGGACAGCACCCAAGCACCGGTCCATCCACATATCAAATTATCAAAGTAACGAACACGAATCATATGAGCATGATGAAAACTAGTTTGACAGTAATTCCCATGTGTCCTCGAGAGCGCTTTGCTTTATATAAGAGTTCGTCCAGGCTTCTCCTTTGCTACAAAAAGGATTTGGACACCTTGCCACACCTTAATTTCTTTTGTTATTTGTTACCTATTACGAATTATCTTATCACACAACTATCGGTTACTGATAATTTCAGTGCTTGCAGAGAATACCTTGCTGAAAACCGCTTGTCATTTACTTCTGCTCCTCGTTGGGTTTGACACTCTTACTTATCGAAAGGACTATGCTAGATCCCCTATACTTGTGGGTTATCAATTACACCAGAGTAACACATAAAAGAAACCTTCCGAAATACTTTAGAATAACTGAAAAAGAGGAGGTTCGGATACGGTAAGTAAACGGACTCCGGAAAATCGGCAAAAATATTTTCTGTCCATTTTGGAATATTTTAAAAATTAGGAAAATAAGAAATAACCAGGAAAATGTCCGAGGGGGGCACAAGACACCAGGGTGCGCCAGGGCCCCCTGGTGCGCCCAAGTGGGTTGTGCCCACCTCGGGAACCTTCCGAACTCTGTTTTTCTCCCATTTGCTTGTTTCCCAAGATAAAAAATCTTTATATACCCCCCGAATGTATTGACCACCGTATCACGAAGAAAAGTTCTGTTCTTCTTTCTTGTTGTTTTCTGACAGATCGAGATCGTCATGGCCGCTTCGAGCTCCTCCAAGGACAAGTTCTTTGAGAACGTCATCAACCCGTCTTTGCACGAGGTGATGCAGCACCCTCAAGCCATTGAGATGCGTGAGGGGGTGCTTCACATACGGGACGTCCAGGGGCCCAAGAGGACGGGAACCGTGGAGGCTAGGCTCAAAGCTATGGATCAAGAGGTATTCAAGTGCAAGGGGGGTGGAGCGCGGACTCAATGCCAATCACCTCATGATTACGGATTTTACCCGTGATCTCAAGGTGGATGGCCAGTCCATGAAGGACGTCGTCTTCACCCTCAACGAGCAAATCAACTTTCTACAAAGCCAAATCTATGATCTCCAAAACCAAGTCTTTGAATATGAGGCAAGGTTTAAAGGTATCAGTTTGGCTGCCAGTTGCAGGACTCGCGAGACTTGTTCTTCCTCTTGTGATGGTGAATCACTGCCATGGGAACTGGATGATAAGCTCGCTACTACCTCATCAACACCACCATCTTCTTCATCACCAAAGGAGACCTGAGTTCATGGTATGGGCACTCCCCTTGGCCTGTACCAAGCTTGCGGAGGTGCCTTGGTATTGTATCACCACTACTATCTTTGCCCTTACTTATTTTAGTTTGATCTTTGGTTATCTTTTGGTGTAGTTCAATAAAACTTTAGTTCGATCCTTTCTTTTCGAGTGCTTGCTTAGTTATCTACCTATCTATGTAATCGTGTGCAAGTTATATAATAAGGTTTTGGTGTGAGTCTTTGTTTCTTTACTCTTATGTTGCAAATCAAATAAAATAAATAAATAAATGAAAAATATCATATGCTAATCTTATGGTAAGTAATGACATCACATAAGGAAGTGCATAAGTGGTAAAATTTATTGGGGATTGACAAACATAGCATTTGTCAATGATGCAACTCATGAAAGAATTAATAAGGGAAGAGAAGATTCACATGCAAATATACTATCTTGGACATCTTTTATGATTGTGAGCCCTTGTTATATATTAATGCCAAAATAGTTGATGTTGGACAAGGAAGACAATGTAATGAATTATGCTTGTCCATATTCACATAGAAGTTATATTGTTATAGATCCTTCAACATGTGGTGCTTGCCTAATATCTTTGCTAGCCAAAAATTCCGCACTAAGTAGAAATACTCCTTGTGCATCCAAAAACCTTGAACCCAAATTCATGCCTTGAGAGTCCACCATACCTACCTATGGATTGAGTAAGATCCTTCAAGTAAGTTGTCATCGATGCAATAAGGCAATAAAAATTGCTTCTAAAGTGTAGGATCATTTAGTGCAAGAGAAAATTGAGCGATGTACGAACTTGTGATGGCAAAGAATAAAAGCGACAGACTGCACAATAAAGGTTGCTATCATAAGGGGAAATATAATGTGACGTTCTTTTGCATTAAGGGGTTTGGCATAAGCAAAAAGCGAATGGCAACCTCTGCTTCCCTCTGTGAAGGGCCTATCTTTTACTTTCACTTATTCACTTTTATGCAAGAGTCAAAGTATTCTTCCCTATTCCTTTTTATTTACTCTTTTGGCAAGCATCATGCGGTGAGGAAAGATCTAAGCACATATATCTAGTTGGATGTGAGTGAGCATGAATTATTATTGTTGACATCACCCTTGAGGTGAGTATGTTGGCAGGCGAAACTATAAGCCCCTATCTTCCTATGTGTCCGGTTGAAAAATTTTGCTCATGGGTACAATGTGAGTGTTAGCAATCATGGAATACTAAATGATGGTTGAGTATGTGGACTTTACAAAAGGATCCGACACGTGACCCTTCCTGAAAATATGATGAATTGTAGTTGCAAAGTTGACTGGGAACATAGTTTGTTGGTTTTCAATAGAGTTTATGCTTTATACTTCAATGTTGTGATGAATTGTTACTTGTTCATGAGAAGTTATATGATGAAAGTTGTGGGATAAAGGTTTATGTTAAAGTTCTTTGTTGTTATAATAATAATCATGATGCTTCTCTGTCCATATTTTGTTTTTGTCGACACCTCTTTCTCTAAGCATGTGGACATGTTTCTCGACGTCGGTTCTTTGCTTGAGGACAAGCGAGGTCTAAGCTTGGGGGAGTTGATACATCCATTTTGCATTATGATTTCCTACTCTTATTTATAATGTTTTATGTATAATAATGTTTTTTGGAGTATTTCTAATGCCTTTTCTCTCATAATATGCAAGGTTTACACAAAGAGGGAGTATACCGGCAGCTGGAATTCTAGACCTAAAAAAAGCACGTCAGAGTTACCTATTTTGCACGTCTCAAAATAAGCTGAAACTTCACGAAGAATCTTTTATGGATTATTTAAGAATTATTGGAGCAAATAACTACCAAAGGGGGCCCACCAGGTGGGCACAACCCACCTAGGTGCGCCAGGGCCCCCAGGCGCACCGTGGTGGGTTGTGCCCTCCTCGGCCCACCTCCGGTGCCCATCTTCTGGTATATAGGTCATTTTTACCTAGAAAAAATAAAGAGGGGACTTTCGGGACAAATCGCCGTCGTCTCAAGGCGGAACTTGGGCAGGAGCACTTTTGCCCCTCCAGCGGAGCGATTTCACCGGGGGAACTTCCCTCCCGGGGTGGGAAATCAGCGTCACCGTCATCACCAACAACTCTTCCATCATTGGGAGGGCAATCTCCATCAACATATTCAACAACACCATCTCCTCTTAAACCCTAGTTCATCTCTTGTGTTCAATCTTTGTACCCGAACATTAGATTGGTACTTGTGGGTGACTAGTAGTGTTGATTACATCTTGTAGTTGATTACTATATGGTTTATTTGGTGGAAGATTCTATGTTCAAATCCATTATGCTATTTAATACACCTCTAATCTTGAGCATGATTATCATTTGTGAGTAGTTACTTTTGTTCTTGAGGTCACCAGAGAAGTCATGTTGCAAGTAATCATGTGAACTTGATATGTGCTCGATATTTTGATGATATGTATGTTGTGAATCCCTTAGTGGTGTCATGTGAATGTCGACTACATCACACTTCACCTTATGAGGGCCTAAGGGAATGCATTGTGGAGTAGTTATTAGATGATGGGTTGCTAGACCGATTTGGATCCAATGTTTAATGCTATGGTTAGATTTTATCTTAATACTTGTCTCGTAGTTACGGAAGCTTGCGAGGGGGTTAATCATAAGTAGGAGGTTTGTTCAAGTAAGAACAACACCTAAGCACCGATCCACCCACATATCAAATTATCAAAGTAGCGAACACGAATTAAGCAACATGATGAAAGTGATATGATGACATTCCCGTGTACCCTCAAGAACACATTGTTTATTATAATAGACCGTTTTGGCATGTCCTTTGCCTCAAAAGGATTGGGTTACCTGATACGTCTCCAGCGTATCTATAATTTTTTATTGTTCCATGCTATTATATTATCTATTTTGGATGTTTAATGGGCTTTATTATGCACTTTTATATTATTTTTGGGACTAACCTATTAACCGGAGGCCCGGTGCAAATTGTTGTTTTTTGCCTATTTCAGTGTTTCGCAGAAAAGGAATATCAAACGGAGTCCAAACGGAATGAAACCTTCGGGAGAGACATTTTTGGAACAAATGCAATCCAGGAGACTTGGAGTGGATGTCAAGGAAGCAACGAGGCGGCCACAAGGTAGGAGGGCGCGCCCGGGGGGTAGGCGCGCCCCCACCCTTGTGGGCCCCTCTTGGCTCCACCGACCTACTTCTTTCGCCTATATATACTCATATACCCCGAAAACATCCAGGAGCACCACGAAACCCTATTTCCACCACTGCAACCTTCTGTACCCGTGAGATTCCATCTTGGGGCCTTTTTCGGCGCTCCGCCAAGGGGGAATCGATCACGGAGGGCTTCTACATCAACACCATAGCCTCTCCAATGATGTGTGAGTAGTTTACAATAGACCTTAGGGTCCATAGTTATTAGCTAGATGGCTTCTTCTCTCTCTTTGATTCTCAATACAAAGTTCTCCTCGATCTTCTTGGAGTTCTATTCGATGTAATACTTTTTGAAGTGTGTTTGTCGAGATCTGATGAATTGTGGGTTTATGATCAAGATTATCTATGAACAATATTTGATTCTTCTCAGAATTCTTATATGTATGATTTGATATCTTTGCAAGTCTCTTCGAATTATCATTTTGGTTTGGCCTACTAGATTGATATTTCTTGCAATGGGAGAAGTGCTTAGCTTTGGGTTCAATCTTGCGGTGTCCTTTCCCAGTGACAGCATGGGCAGCAAGGCTCGTATTGTATTGTTGCCATCGAGGAAAAAAAAGATGGGGTTTATATCATATTGCTTGAGTTTATCCCTCTACATCATGTCATCTTGCTTAATGCATTACTCTGTTCTTATGAACTTAATACTCTAGATGCATGCTGGATAGCGGTCGATGTGTGGAGTAATAGTAGTAGATGCAGAATCGTTTCGATCTACTTGTCACGGACGTGATGCTTATATACATGATCATGCCTAGATATTCTCCTAACTATGCGCTTTTCTATCAATTGTTCGACAGTAATTTGTTCACCCAACGTAAGATATGCTATCTTGAGAGAAGCCACTAGTGAAACCTATGGGCCCCGGGTCTCTTTTCAATCATATTATATCTCTTTTATTTACATTGCATATCGTTTACTATTTTTCAATCTTCACTTTTCAATCTATACAAAAAAATACCAAAAATATTTATCTTATTATCTCTATCAGATTGTCGGTGTACTAGAGTAGGGGTACCCTAGTATCCCGAACTCGTGCACGGGCGGTTGCAGCGCCCCGCGGCAAGGCTTGCCGGGCGACCGCCAAGACCCTCCGTGGTTCCCTTGAAGACCATTCAAGAACAAAGTACTCAAACCAAGACCCCGGCAAGAGGAGCTTGCCGGGAAGGCCAACCAAGGCCCCGGCAAGAGGAGCTTGCCGGGAAGGCCACTCAAGGCATACCAAGAAAGCTTGCCGCGACGCGCCGCGCGTCCCGGCAAGGCCCGGTGAGCGACAAGCTCCCGAACACGACAAGACGACGGCCGCGGCAAGGAGCTTGCCGCGGGAAACCCCCACTTCGTGCCCGCGCTCCAGCACACCTGCTAACGTGTCGCTCTAGGACTCTCCCAAGCACACGTGGCAGGAGGCCGTGCAGCTAGGGGTACGTGGTGGCAAGCGGAGATGAAGAGAAGGCCATCGTGGCAAACGGTGGCGCTCCTAACGGTCACCTTTTGCACTGTTTAGGAGACTCAGACAGGCATTTAATGCCCTTGTCCCCTGCCGTTAGAGTTAGGTAGGGCGCACTGTATCCACAGTAGCGGTAGCTGCACCTATCGCATCCTTTTCCATTTTTACCCTTCTAGTCTACGTTGCCACCTGTTGATGACCCCTTGAAAGTATAAAAGGAGGCCCAGGCGCAACGTAGAGGAGGTTCGTTCGGCCGGTTCGGCTCATTGGAAACACCAGAAACACTCCCACGCTCAGTCTGGTAGCGTCGATCGCTCCTGAGCAAAGATTCAATACACACAAACAAGCAGCAGTAGGGTTTTACGCATCCGTGCGGCCCGAAGCTGGGTAAAATCGCCCGCGTGTACTGCCTCGATCCGCTCTTTGTGCGCTCTCCGCCTCCCACCGAACCGAAAGGGGCCCTGTCCCCATAGGTGTTGGAGGATCAGCACCCCCCGACATCTTTGGCGCGCCAGGTAGGGGGCGTCGAGATTGTGTGAACCCGATCCGGCGTGCACGCAAGCTAAATCTTCATCGTCTTCATCGACATGCCACCGAAGAAGAAGGATTCGGAGGCAGCTGTTCCGTCCACGTCAAGGCTCAGCTGTTCTTCATCGTCATGGCTCCTAAGAAGCGGGCGAGCAAAAGAATGACGCCAGTGCGGCAACCGAAAAGCTAAGTCGTGCGAAACTTTAGATATTTCCTTTCTATATAAGGTTATCCGCCTCGGAGATCTTGTTCTTTGTACGGAAAACCTGTGCGCGGAGGAATCAACTCGTAGCTAGTTGCGCCCTTACTTTGTTTCGAGTCCGCTCAACAACTTAAGTGAGCTGCTAGCGCCATTACTTTGCTTCGAGTCTGCTCAGCAACTTAAGTGAGCCGCTAGCGCCCTTACTTTGTTTCGAGTCCGCTCAACAACTTAAGCAAGCTGCAACTAGTTGCGACAAGGTTGCTTGTCGGTAGCGACCCCGCCAGCAGGCTGCTGAAGTTCCGCACTCGGCGCTCGCGGCAACGGTGCCTGCACCGGCAAGTTTCCCTAGAAAGCGTAGGGTGGACGTACAAAGAGAGGTTGAACAGGAAGATAGCATGCACTATTTATTTGAGATTTCTGCATAGACTTGTATGCCAAGGAGCCTTCTCGGGGCTAGTTGCGCTCCATGTTGCCTCGAGTCTGCTCGGCAACTTGTGCGGTTGCGCTAGAACCAAGAAGGTAAACCTTTCCGGGAGGCAATGTTCCCGAATAGACGCTAAGGGCCTGTTCCCTCAAGCGCTGCTGGCTGGATCGTACGCACCGGAAAGCATTCCAGCAGGCATATGGAATATGCAGCAAGAGTCAAAATTCGCAAGCGAGTTAAGTGCACTTCGGATGCTAATCACTTGTTATGTTTTAAACGCAGTTATGGCCCGGGGGCTGGCAGCGCCCTTAGGACCAATCTTTTTGGTGTCAAGAACGACGAAGTTCTTCGCCATAAGCCTTTCCGGCAATGATCTTGCCAGGAGCCGGTGTCAAGAACGACGAAGTTCTTCGCCATAAGCCTTTCCGGCAACGATCTTGCCGGGAGCCGGTGTCAAGAACGACGAAGTTCTTCGCCATAAGCCTTTCCGGCAACGATCTTGCCAGGAGCCGGTGTCAAGAACAACGAAGTTCTTCGCCATAAGCCTTCCTGGCAACAAGCTTGCCGGAAGCCAGCATCGAGAACGTCAAAGTTCTCTGCCGAAGATAAAAGCCTTCCTGGCAACAAGCTTGCCGGAAGCCGGCATCAAGAACGTCAAAGTTCTCTGCCGAAGATAAAAGCCTTCCTGGCAACAAGCTTGCCGGAAGCCGGCATCGAGAACGTCAAAGTTCTCTGCCGAAGATAAAAGCCTTCCTGGCAACAAGCTTGCCGGAAGCCGGCATCGAGAACGTCAAAGTTCTCTACCAAAGATAAAAGCCTTCCTGGCAACAAGCTTGCCGGAAGCCGGCATCGAGAACGTCAAAGTTCTCTGCCGAAGATAAAAGCCTTCCTGGCAACAAGCTTGCCGGAAGCCGGCATCGAGAACGTCAAAGTTCTCTGCCGAAGATAAAAGCCTTCCTGGCAACAAGCTTGCCGGAAGCCGGCATCGAGAACGTCAAAGTTCTCTGCTGAAGATAAAAGCCTTCCTGGCAACAAGCTTGCCGGAAGCCGGCATCGAGAACGTCAAAGTTCTCTGCTGGAAGATAAAAGCCTTCCCAGCAAGCCAGTATCGCTGGGGGCTGCGAGTGCCAAGAATCGTCCACGGCAAGCCAGAGTTGCCGGGGGCTGCAATATCAAATAAGTCTTTCATCCCTCATCATGCATCCTCTTATGGACTGGGGAATGCGAAACCACGTTTCTTCCCGGAAACTGCCGTGCTCCCTCGACTCTAGGCCCTGGGGCTCGTTCTCGGGGCCAAGTTTGGTCGTAGTCGCGGCAGCAAAGGGATGAAACGAGGAGACCGCACCCACCTCGTTCCTGCCTCCGTCAAAAGCGTGAGAAAGGTCGAGCGACGTGGGAAGGCGGCAGGGCCTGTTGCCGGGAGATGAAATGTCTGTCCGAGGGATACCAAGGATTTGCTCCTTGGCGTGGGTTTAACTCGCGAGACAAATAACCCGGCAAGCATCCCCTTTTCATTAAAAAACATCCCACTCAGGTATAGTCCATAGAGGATGAAAAACATGAAAGAGAGGATTACAAGTTTTAGATACAGCTAAGGCCCGAAGGCTTACAAATTAAAAAGATAAGATGCCCGTAATCCCTTTCCTGTCCTTCTCTTCAGGAGGCAGGTCAAGGAGGCGAAAAGGGCAAAAGGAGCGCCTAGGCGAGCTACGGGTGCCAGAAGACACCAAGGGAACATCCCGGGGGCCGTCCGAAGGCTGGACGGCGACGGCGGCGCTGGAAGCGGGGCTCGAAGACGGGGCGGCAGGACGTCAGCATGCTGTCGAGGGCACCACGCCCTCGTACTCCGACCTGACGGCCTTGTCGCCAGCCCTCTTCCCCTTCCGCAGCCTCCCTACGCCAGCCGCCTAAGGAGACGACCCCGGGGAGTTAAAGGAGCCGGCGGCACGGATGATGGGGTCGCCATCCCGCCGCCCGCTATCCTCATCGTCGCTGTCGCTCTCCTCCTCGTCACTCTCGCTCGAGGAGGAGTCTTCTCTATCGGAAGAGTTGTCCACGCAGCACTTCGCCCGAGTGCTGAAGCACCCGAAGACCTTGACGGAGAGGAGATCGCCCTCCATCAACTTAAAATGGAGGGTAAACCCCTCCATCAGGCTGAGGATACAGGCGAACGTCTTCCACCCTCGATCAAGATACATCACATTAGGGGCTGGGAATACAACGCGGACTCGCGTGCCGCTGATCCCACAGCCCCTCATATGCAATCTCAGTGTCTCGGGCGGATCCAACTCCATCGCGCTCGCAAACGGAGCCGCGTGGCGTGGATGCAGAACCAAGGCGACAGATGAGGCGGCCTCGCTCCGCCCCGTGAACGCGGGGAGTGGACGTCCCGAAAACCGCGCACCGGCCCCGTCCAGTAAATGCACCGCGCCCCCACGCCTACCTCCGTTTAGGGAGGAGGGCGTGAACCGTCCTCATCATCGTGGCCTGACGCATGCTCGAGGGGCTTAGCCCCGCGCACGCCGCCCGCATCACCCACGACGCCGCGTTTGACGCGTGCCGTTCTGGGCGTGCGCGGTGGGAGCGGAGAGATATGCGGCGTGACCTAGGCCGCGCGTGCCCGTGCACTGTTTTGGGCCTGGCCCAACAGCGCTCGGCACCGTGTATGGCCCAGGCCCGGGGGCTCATGTCGGTGTACTAGAGTAGCGGTACCCTAGTATCCCAAACTCGTGCACGGGCGGTTGCAGCGCCCCGCGGCAAGGCTTGCCGGGCACCGCCAAGACCCTCCGTGGTTCCCTTGAAGACCATTCAAGAACAAAGTACTCAAACCAAGACCCCGGCAAGAGGAGCTTGCCGGGAAGGCCAACCAAGGCCCCGGCAAGAGGAGCTTGCCGGGAAGGCCAACCCAGGCCCCGGCAAGAGGATCTTGCCGGGAAGAGACAAGACCCCGGCAAGAGGAGCTTGCCGGGAAGGCCACTCAAGGCATACCAAGAAAGCTTGCCACGATGCGCCGCGCGTGTCACATCCCTAGCTTCTGGTAATGCTCTAGGCTAGCTTCATGTGTGCATCATGTTTAAATTCTGAAACTTAAACTGAGGGAAATTGGAAGCCTCAAAACCCTAAATAAAAGAAGGGCAAAAACCCTAGAAATCTCATTCATTGCTCCAAAATGCTCTTCTTAAATGTTTGATAATTTTTGGTAAGGGTTCTGGCCCCAACCAAAATATTGAACATTTTTAAGGAATTATTTTTGGGACTTTGGATTTAATTCATTAACTATTTGAATTTGAATTATATTCATATAATTAGAATATAATTTCAAATACCCCTGAAATATTTTATAAGCTTTTGGAAAAAATCCATCTAGCAATATAAAATATTCAGAGGAGTTTTTGGCATTGTTTGAATTATTTTTAATTCAAAACAGTGGCAAAAGAATTAAATAAAAGAAAAACAGAACAGAATTAAATAAAACAGAGCAGAAAGCCTACCTGGCCTTACCCGTGCAGCCCACCAGAGCCGGCCCAGCTCCTGTGCTGGTCCAGCACTGTGCGGCCCAGCCCACCTCCTCCTCCCTGTCGCCTTCCTCCTCGCGCCAGTAGGCAGAGGAGGGACTCGGCGCACGCGCCCGAGCTCGCCACGCCACCACCCTGCTCGTCTGCTTCACCTGAGGCCACCACGACGCCTCGCGCCTTCTCCTCGGCGCCACCTCGACCCCTGGAACCCTCCCGCTCACTCCCTCGTCCCCATCTCTCCTCTGTTCCCTCTCTCTCGCCCGGACCGAACGGAGCCGCCGCCACCGACAAGCTTCCTCGCGGCCACCGCCACCCCCTCTCCTCCCCGACGCGCTCCTGAGCTCCGCAGTGCCTCCCTCGACCTCCCCGTCGGCTCACGCGACCGGAGAAGCCCCGAAGCGCCGTCCCGACGTTTTCCCCCTCCTCGGCCATCGAGGACTGCCGCTGTCGATTCGCCGCCTCCGACGCCTCCCCGAGCTCCCCGAGGCCACCGTCGCAACCCCTGTGAGCTCCGCCACCGTTTCCCCCTCTTTCCCTCTTCGTTTGATTGCCGTAGCCGTCGCCCCCTTGATGACCGAAACCCGCCGCCGCCTGTGATCGCCGCCGACGTGCCTCCGGCCACCTAGTGGCCCGGCTGTCGTGCTCAGCTTCCTCCCCGCGCTGCCTAGAACACGTAGGTGCCTCGCACGAGCCTCCCCGGCCACCGTAGCGTCGACCCCGAGCTCGCCCGAGCTCCGGCGACCGCCACGGTCGATGCCGGTGACGACTCCGGCCATCTTAGGCCCAGCAGCTGCCACTACTCGACGCGGACGAGTGCCTGCGTCACGTAGACGCCCTCCGCCGGCCATTTGGTCGCCGGAGGAAGGAAACCGCACCCCTCCGCCGTCTCTGGCTCCGCCGGCGACGAGCCGCGGGTCAACTCCGGCGAGTTGACCCAGGTTTGACCTTCCCCGTGTGTCACTGACGTGTGGGCCACCCCCCTGACATTTTAGTTAGTATTAGTTTAACACTAATTAACCTAGGTTAGTTAGCTGATTAGTCGCTGACCAGTGGGCCCCGGCCCCACAAACAGTTTAGTTAGAATTAACTTAAGGCTAATTAACTTGGTTAATTAGTTGTGTCACTGACCAGTGGACCCCACTGGTCAGGTTTGACCTGAACCTGCCCTGTTGACCTGATGACGTCAAGGTGATGTCATGCTGACGCATTAAATGATTTTCTGGATTTAAAATAATTCAGGAAATTCCAGAAAATACCCAAAACTTCTAAAAAAATCATAGAAAATTAACCGTAGCTCCAAATTAAATAATTTATATATGAAAAATTATCAGAAAAATTCAAGGAATCCATCTGTACCATTTTCATGCATGTTAGAACAACTTATAGCTGCTGTTTAGCACAAATCAAATAAAGGGCATTTAAATAATCACATATGGAGTTTGAATTTGAATCTTGTATTCAAACCAACTTCATTTAATCTGTTGCTAGTTGCATTGGCTCAAAACACATTCATTTTGCCATGTCATGATCATGCATCATATTGTGCATTGCATTGATTGTGTTCCCTTCTGTGTTGCCGGTATTTGTCCCCTCTCGATAGACGTGATACCGATGATGTGATCGTTGACACTGATGAAGACTCAATGTTATCTTCAGAAGTGCCAGGCAAGCAAAACCCCCTTGTTCATTCCGATACAATCCTACTCTCTCGCTCATGCTCTCTTTTACTGCATTAGGACAACAATGATTCATCTGTTACTTGCTGCGGTAGCTGAACCCCTTTATCCTCTGCATGACCTGTCATTCCACAGTAAATTGATGAAACCCACTAGCATGAGTAGGAGTTGTTTGAGCCCTGTTGTGCCTACTCATTCATGCTTGTTTGTCATGCCTGCTACTGCTTAGAGTTGAGTCAGGTCTGATTCATCGGGGATGAATCAGAGGTGTGTGAACATGTCCTACGGTGTGTGAGCTAAGCGTGTGAACACGATTTGGTAAAGGTAGCGGTGAGAGGCCATGTAGGAGTACATGGTGGGTTGTCTCATTGCAGCCGTCTTCAGGAACTGAGTTCTGTGTTTGTGATCCATGATTCAGCTACTACCATGCATTGGGCCCGAAACCAATGGACCCTCTCGGCTTCTTAATCACCCTTGTCCTCTGTCCAGGAGTTGCAAGTAGTTTCTGGTGTTTGTAGTATGCTGGAGGCCGTGCGCAGCGCTGACCGTAGGGGTGGGCTGTGATGCGGTAGGCACGTGGCCGGGTAAACCGGGCGCCCGTTTGGTGTCACGGAACCCTGTTCACATCGTTTGGGGCTGTGAGCGAAACTCCGGCCGGATCTCCTCATGGATGGAACCCGAATAGGCGATAAACCTGGACTAGAGACTTGAGTGTTTAGGCAGGCCGTGGCCGACACCCACGTTGGGCTTCCGCTTGAAGGTTGCCGAGTACATGTCGTGTAAACGACGGTAAGTGGTGAGAGCGTGTGTGAAGAAGTACACCCCTGCAGGGTTAATATGATCTATTCGAATAGCCGTGTCCGCGGAAAAGGACTTCTGGGTTGCTTATATCAGTTCATAGACAAGTGAAAGTGGATACTCTAAAATACGCAAGATAAGCGTGAGTGCTATGGATGGCGTTCTCGTAGGGAGACGGGAGCGGATCCATAGTGGTGTATTGATATGGTGAATATGTGGACTCGTGTGCGCCACCTCAAAAGAGTTACATTGCAGTCGTAGTTTAGGATAGCCACCGAGTCAAAGCTGGCTTGCTGCAGTTAAACCCCACCATCCCTTTGTTGATAATGATGCATATGTAGATAGTTCTGATGTAAGTCTTGCTGGGTACATTTGTACTCACGTTTGCCTATTTTATGTTTTTGCAGAGAGACTTCAGTCTCACTAGTAGTTCCACGTGGACTTCGACGTTTAGCTTGTTACCTCAGCTACGATCTTGTGCCCTCGGCAGGATCTGATAGATAGTCAGGCTTCTCAGCCTTTTTCATTTATAGATGTCTGTACTCAGACATGATAGCTTCCGCTTGTGCTTTGACTTGTATGCTCTGATTGTTGGGTCATGAGACCCATGTTTGTAATGTCTCGCTCCTCGGAGCCTATTGAATAAACTATTTGAGTCGTAGAGTCATTTTGTGATGCCATGTTGTATTGCACATATCGAGCATATTGTGTGTATGTTATTGAAATGCTTGGTATGTGTGGGATCTGACTATCTAGTTGTTTATCTTCAGTAGCCTCTCTTACCGGGAAATGTCTCCTAGTGTTTCCACCGAGCCATGGTAGCTTGCTACTGCTCCGGAACACTTAGGCTGGCCGGCATGTGTCCTTCTTCGTTCCTGTGTCTGTCCCTTCGGGGAAATGTCACGCGATGAATACCGGAGTCCTGTTAGCCCGCTACAGCCCAGTTCACCGGAGTCCTGCTAGCCCAGTGCTACAGCCTGGATTCACTCGCTGATGACCGACACGTTCGATGCTGGGTCATGGATGCCTGTCCCTGTAAGTTTGTGCCACTTTGGGTTTACGACTAGCCATGTCAGCCCGGGCTCCTTATCATATGGATGCTAGCGACACTGTCATATACGTGTGCCAAAAGGCGCAAACGGTCCCGGGTAAAGGTAAGGCGACACCCGTGGGAATACCGTGCGTGAGGCCGCAAAGTGATATGAAGTGTTACATGCTAGATCTATGTGGCATTGAGTCGGGGTCCTGACAGCGCGTCCCGGCAAGGCCCGGTGAGCGACAAGCTCCCGAACACGACAAGACGACGGCCGCGGCAAGGAGCTTGCCGCGGGAAACCCCCACTTCGTGCACGCGCTCCAGCACACCTGCTAACGTGTCACTCAAGGACTCTCCCAAGCACACCTGGCAGGAGGCCGTGCAGCTAGGGGTACGTGGTGGCAAGCGGAGATGAAGAGAAGGCCATCGTGGCAAACGGTGGCGCTCCTAACGGTCACCTTTTGCACTGTTTAGGAGACTCAGACAGGCATTTAATGCCCTTGTCCCCTGCCGTCAGAGTTAGGTAGGGCGCACTGTATCCACAGTAGCGGTAGCTGCACCTACCGCATCCTTTTCCATTTTTACCCTTCTAGTCTACGTTGCCACCTGTCGGTGACCCCTTGAAAGTATAAAAGGAGGCCCAGGCACAACATAGAGGAGGTTCGTTCGGCCGGTTCGGCTCATTGGAAACACCAGAAACACTCCCACGCTCAGTCTGGTAGCGTCGATCGCTCCTGAGCAAAGATTCAATACACACAAACAAGCAGCAGTAGGGTTTTACGCATCCGTGCGGCCCGAAGCTGGGTAAAATCGCCCGCGTGTACTGCCTCGATCCGCTCTTTGTGCGCTCTCCGCCTCCCACCGAACCGAAAGGGGCCCTATCCCCATAGGTGTTGGAGGATCAGCACCCCCGACACAGATCTCACTTTTGCAAGTGGTTGTGAAGGGATTGACAACCCCTTTATCGCGTTGGTTAAAAGGTTCTTATTTGTTTGTGCAGGTACAAGGCGACTTGCGTGTAACCTCCTACTAGATTGATATCTTGGTTCTCAAAAACTGAGGGAAATACTTACGCTACTTTGCTGCATCACCCTTTCCTCTTCAAGGGAAAACCAACGCATGCTCAAGAGATAGCAAGAAGGATTTCTGGCATCGTTGCCGGAAAGATCTACGCACAAGTTAAGATTTTGTCAGGACCCCGACTCGATGTCACATCGATCTAGCCGGTAACACCTCATATCACTTTGCGGCCTCACGCACGGTATCCCCACGGGTGTCGCCTTACCTTTGCCCGGGACCGTTTGCGCCTTTTGGCTCACGTATATGATAGTGTCGCTAGCATCCATATGATAAGGAGCCCGGGCTGACATGACTAGTCGTAAACCCAAAGTGGCACAGACTTACAGGGACAGGCATCCATGACCCAGCTTTGAACGTGTCGGTCATCAGCAAGTGGGTCCGGGCTGTAGCACTGGGCTAGCAGGACTCCGGTAAACCGGGCTGTAGCGGGCTAACAGGACTCCGGTACTCAAAGCGTGACATTTCCCCGAAGGGACAGACACAGGAACGAAGAAGGACACATGCCGGCCAGCCTAAGTGTTCCGGAGCAGTAGCAAGCTACCATGGCTCAGCGGTAACACTAGGAGACATTTCCCGGTAAGAGAGGCTACTAAAGATAAACAACTAGATAGTCAGATCCCACACATACCAAGCATTTCAATCATACACACAATATGCTCGATATGTGCAAATACAACGAAGCATCACAACATGACTCTACGACACAAGTACTTTATTTAAGGCTCAGGGAGCCATACATAACATACACACAGGTATGGGTCTCACGACCCAACATACAAGTCATACAGTCATACAAACCAGCAGCGGAAGTAACTTGTCTGAGTACAGACAACTAGTAAAATAAAAGAGGCTTGGAAAGCCTAACTATACTACGTGGTCCTTCACAAGCTCAGGGTCACCACCTGGGTCTTTAGCCTACTCGTTGATGTCAACGTCTACATAGAACCCATCAGAAGGGGTTGCAGCGTCTTCTGTAAAATGCAGATTATAGCAACATGAGTACAAAGGTACTCAGCAAGACTTACATCAGATCCTACATACATGGATATTATCAAGAAGGGTTGGTGGAGTTATTGCAGCAAGCCAGCTTTGACTCTTGGCTAGACTATCCTACGATACTCCAACTTGAAATGGTTTTGCGCACACGAGTCCACTACTCACCACTTCAATACACTACCGAGGATCCACCTCCGTCTACCTACGGAAGAGCCATCCTCGGCACTCACACTTATCTTGAGGCTTTTAACAGTTTCCATTTACTTGTCTATGAACTGTATAGGCAACCAAGTAGTCCTTTACCGCGGACGCGGCTATTCGAATAGATCATGTTAACCCTGCAGGGGTGTACTTCTTCATACACGCTCTCACCACTTACCGTCGTTTACACGACATGTACTCGGCAACCTTCAAGCGGAAGCCCAACGTGGGTGTCGGCCACGACCTACCTAACCACCTAAGCCTCCAGTCCAGGTTTATCGCCTATCCAGGTTCCATCCGCAGGGAGTCCGGCCGAGGTTTCCCATACGGCCCCGAATGATGTGAACAGGGTTCCCGAGATACCTAACGGGTATTCGGTACACCGTGCCACGTACCTACCGCATCACAGCCCACCCCTACGGTCAGCGCTGTCCACGGCCTCCAGTAGGCTACAAACACCAGAAACTACTTGCAACTCCTGGACGGAGAACTAGGGTGAATAAGAAGCCGAGAGGGTCCATTGGTTTCGGTCCCAATGCATGGTAGTAGCTGATTCTTAAATCACACATACAGATCTCAGTGCTTAAGGTCGGCTTCAATGAAACAACCCACCATGTACTCCTACATGGCCTCTCATCGATGCCTTTACCAAATCGTGTTCACCACATCACTCTCATTACCGACATAAACATTTCACTCTAGCCCATCACCCAGACGAACCAGACCTGACACGACTCTAAGCATAGCAGGCATAGCAAGGTAGGAACAACACATACATATGGCTCAATCAACTCCTACACATGCTAGTGGGTTTCATCTAGTTACTGTGGCAATGACAGGTCATGCAGAGGAAATGGGTTCAACTACCGTAGCACACAGTAGTTTGAAACGCGTTGTCTTAATGCAGTAAAAGAGAGCAGGAGCGAGAACATGGGACTATATCGATATGATCAAATGGTTGGTTGCTTGCCTGATGGTTCGATGCACTGATACGGTTCTTCGTTAGGGTAATCACGGTACTCCTCGGAGGCAGAACCTGTCGCAAAGGACACCGATACACAACCATCACCAAACAATGTGCAACAATAGGATGCATGCATGAAACATGGCAATATGAGTGTGTTGGGCTAATGCAACTAAAACCAGAAGGGTTTGAACCAATTTGAATCAAAGATTCAAATTTCAAACTCAAGTATGGCCTTTTAAAGTGCTTTTCCTTGTTCTGCTTTAAACATCAATTTAACTTGTTTGATCATGCATGAAAATAGTACAGATGGATAGATTGGATTTTTATGATCATTTTTCATATATAATTTGTCTGATTTGGAGTTACAGAATAAAAGTTATGAATTTTTGAAGTTTAAATAATATTCTGGAATTTCCTGATTTAAATTAAATCCAGAAATGTATATATTGCGCCAGCATGACGTCAGCATGACGTCAGTGGTCAACTGCGTCTGGCTGGAGTCAAACCTGACGTGTGGGGTCCACACGTCAGTGACAGGGGGTTAAACAGGGTTAATTTAATCCTAATTAGGAATTAGTGGCGCTGGGGCCCACTGGTCAGTGTCAGGGGGTTAACTAATAGTGATTAGCACTAATCTGACCACCTGGCTGACGGGGCCCACGCGTCAGTGACCCTGGGGGGGTCAAACCCCAGGTCAAACAGGTCAAACCCACCGGCGACATGACGCCGGCGAGGCCCGAGACGGCGGCGCGATACGGAAACGCGCTACAGGGCACGGGCGAGGCCGTGCTTGGGCTCGTTGGAGAGCCCTTGCTCCCGCGCGTCGAACGGTGGTGGTGGCCGTGCCTGAGGTGGCCGGTACCGACGGCGGCGAGCTCGTGAGCGGCGGCCGGAGTTCGGCCAACGGCGGGTTAGGCGATGCAGGGCGCTAGGGGAGGCGTTGGTGCGTGCTACGTGCTCCTGGTGAGGTGTGGAGCACGATGGTGTGCTCGGCTTCGAGCTACAACGGCTCCAGCCACGGCGGTGACGAGGCACGGCGGCGGCGAGCTTCGGAGCTCAAGGGGACGGCAACTACAGGATGCTAGGGACGACGGGGCAAGGGGGAATCGGTTCAGCGGCTCACCGCAGAGCTGCAGGGATGGTTAGCGGGCTCGGGGACGTCCGGTAGCTCTCGAATCGACGACGAGGATCCACGGCGGCCGGCGACGGAAACGACGATAGTGGCGGCGTTGCAGCGCGTCCGGGGCCTCGTGGCTCGGTGGAGAGGAAGAGGGGGTCGAGGCGGAGCCTCTGGGCTAGTCGGGGGAGCGAGGGAAGGGCGGTGGCTGCAGCTACGGCGAACGGCGTCGGCGGCTGCGCTCTGCTTCGGGAGAGGGGGCGAGGGAGGCGAAGCAGGGAGAGAGGGAAGAGGTGCACGGGAGAGTGAGGGGGGTCAGGGG
>NC_041383.1:300132839-300206346 GCF_002162155.2 Triticum dicoccoides | reverse complement strand
CGCTCTGCTTCGGGAGAGGGGGCGAGGGAGGCGAAGCAGGGAGAGAGGGAAGAGGTGCACGGGAGAGTGAGGGGGTCAGGGGGGTCGGGACGGCCTGCTGAAGTCGTCCACGCGGCCAGGAGCTCGTCGGCAAGCAGGAGGTGGCCGCGCGGCCGTGCGCGTGCGAGCACGCAGCAGCTTCGGGGCGAGGGGAGGAAGACGACGGAGGGCTGCAGTGGGGGGCTGGGCCGCCTGCTGGCTGGGCCAGCCAGCTGGCTGGGCCGGACAGGGAGGAGCCCAGGTAAGCTCCTCCTTTTATTTATTTTTGTTTTTCTAATTTCTGACATTTGTTTTGATTTAAATAAAATATTAAATCATTTATTTACCTTATGCCAATTTTTTGCAGGAGCTAGATATATTATTCCAGAGCTCCCCAACAGGTGGCATAGTTTTTGGACATATATTAATATATTAACTAATATATTTCCAATGCAAATAAGCCTTTCCGGCAACGATCTTGCCGGGAGCCGGTGTCAAGAACAACGAAGTTCTTCGCCATAAGCCTTTCCAGCAACAAGCTTGCCAGAAGCCGGCATCGAGAACGTCAAAGTTCTCTGCCAAAGATAAAAGCCTTCCTGGCAACAAGCTTGCCGGAAGTCGGCATCGAGAACGTCAAAGTTCTCTGCCGAAGATAAAAGCCTTCCTGGCAACAAGCTTGCCGGAAGCCGGCATCGAGAACGTCAAAGTTCTCTGCCGAAGATAAAAGCCTTCCTGGCAACAAGCTTGCCGGAAGCCGGCATCGAGAACGTCAAAGTTCTCTGCCGAAGATAAAAGCCTTCCTGGCAACAAGCTTGCCGGAAGCCGGCATCGAGAACGTCAAAGTTCTCTGCTGGAAGATAAAAGCCTTCCCGGCAAGCCAGTATCGCTGGGGGCTGCGAGTGCCAAGAATCGTCCACGGCAAGCCAGAGTTGCCGGGGGCTGCAATATCAGATAAGTCTTTCATCCCTCATCATGCATCCTCTTATGGACTGGGGAATGCGAAACCACGTTTCTTCCCGGAAACTGCCGTGCTCCCTCGACTCTAGGCCCTGGGGCTCGTTCTCGGGGCCAAGTTTGGTCGTAGTCGCGGCAGCAAAGGGATGAAACGAGGAGACCGCACCCACCTCGTTCCTGCCTCCGTTAAAAGCGTGAGAAAGGTCGAGCGACGTGGGAAGGCGGCAGGGCCTGTTGCCGGGAGATGAAATGTCTGTCCGAGGGATACCAAGGATTTGCTCCTTGGCGTGGGTTTAACTCGCGAGACAAATAACCCGGCAAGCATCCCCTTTTCATTAAAAAACATCCCACTCAGGTACAGTCCATAGAGGATGAAAAACATGAAAGAGAGGATTACAAGTTTTAGATACAGCTAAGGCCCGAAGGCTTACAAATTAAAAAGATAAGATGCCCGTAATCCCTTTCCTGTCCTTCTCTTCAGGAGGCAGGTCAAGGAGGCGAAAAGGGCAAAAGGAGCGCCTAGGCGAGCTACGGGTGCCAGAAGACACCAAGGGAACATCCCGGGGGCCGTCCGAAGGCTGGACGGCGATGGCGGCGCTGGAAGCGGGGCTCGAAGACGGGGCGGCAGGACGTTAGCACGCTGTCGAGGGCACCACGCCCTTGTACTCCGACCTGACGGCCTTGTCGCCAGCCCTCTTCCCCTTCCGCGGCCTCCCTACGCCAGCCGCCTAAGGAGACGACCTCGGGGAGTTCAAGGAGCCGGCGGCACGGATGATGGGGTCGCCGGTGCCGCGCAAAGCGGCGCCCGACGCCTAGTCGGACCCGCCATCCCGCCGCCCGCTATCCTTATCGTCGCTGTCGCTCTCCTCCTCGTCACTCTCGCTCGAGGAGGAGTCTTCGCTATCGGAAGAGTTGTCCACGCAGCACTTCGCCCGAGTGCCGAAGCACCCGAAGACCTTGACGGAGAGGAGATCACCCTCCATCAACTTAAAATGGAGGGTAAACCCCTCCATCAGGCTGAGGATACGGGCGAACGTCTTCCACCCTCGATCAAGATACATCACATTAGGGGCTGGGAATACAACGCGGACAAGCGTGCCGCTGATCCCACAGCCCCTCATATGCAATCTCAGTGTCTCGGGCGGATCCAACTCCATCGCGCTCGCAAACGGAGCCAGGAGCCGGAGGCGACGACGAGGCGCCCGGTGCAGCTTGACGAAGAACTCGCAAGGGTCGTCCCCTATATGGACCGCCATGGGGGGAGGAGCCGCCGGCAGAGGCGAAGCTGGCGCGCCGCCCCGCCCGCCTCTTCCCCGAGCGCCTCGACCTCGTCCTCGACCTCGGCCGCGACCTCGCCCCCTCCCTCTTCCCCTTATGGTTGGCTCTGCCACTACGGGCACAGAAGAGGGAGAGATGCGCTGTGTGGCGGCGACCCTCACCGCCACCGACGAAGGGCCTGGGTTCCCTTTCTCCATGGCGGATGAGAGAAAGGGGAGCAGAAGCTGAAGAAAGGAGGAGATGAGAGAGTGCGGGTTTCTGTGCTCCCCTCCCGCTCTTTATAAAGGAGCGAGGTGGGGGCTCGGCCGCCCCGCTCAGCGAATCAAGGCACGGGAAGAGCAGGGAGTCGGGGCCAACCCGCTGCCTCTGCTCGCGACGGCCCAGTTTCCCACTTCCACCGTCCGTGACCCCAAGCGCATGGGAGCCGCGTGGCGTGGATGCAGAACCAAGGCGACAGATGAGGCGGCCTCGCTCCGCCCCGTGAACGCGGGGAGTGGACGTCCCGAAAACCGCGCACCGGCCCCGTCCAGTAAATGCACCGCGCCCCCACGCCTACCTCCGTTTAGGGAGGAGGGCGTGAACCGTCCTCATCATCGTGGCCTGACGCATGCTAGAGGGGCTTAGCCCCGCGCACGCCGCCCGCATCACCCACGACGCCGTGTTTGACGCATGCCGTTCTGGGCGTGCGCGGTTGGAGCGGAGAGATATGCGGCGTGCCCTAGGCCGCGCGTGCCCGTGCACTGTTTTCGGCCTGGCCCAACAGCGCTCGGCACCGTGTATGGCCCAGGCCCGGGGGCTCCTGTCGGTGTACTAGAGTAGGGGTACCCTGGTATCCCGAACTCGTGCACGGGCGGTTGCAGCGCCCCGCGGCAAGGCTTGCCGGGCGACCGCCAAGACCCTCCGTGGTTCCCTTGAAGACCATTCAAGAACAAAGTACTCAAACCAAGACCCCGGCAAGAGGAGCTTGCCGGGAAGGCCAACCAAGGCCCCGGCAAGAGGAGCTTGCCGGGAAGGCCAACCCAGGCCCCGGCAAGAGGATCTTGCCAGGAAGAGACAAGACCCCGACAAGAGGAGCTTGCCGGGAAGGCCACTCAAGGCATACCAAGAAAGCTTGCCGCGATGCGCCGCGCGTCCCGGCAAGGCCCGGTGAGCGACAAGCTCCCGAACACGACAAGACGACGGCCGCGGCAAGGAGCTTGCCGCGGGAAACCCCCACTTCGTGCCCGCACTCCAGCACACCTGCTAATGTGTCGCTCTAGGACTCTCCCAAGCACACGTGGCAGGAGGCCGTGCAGCTAGGGGTACGTGGTGGCAAGCGGAGATGAAGAGAAGGCCATCGTGGTCACCTTTTGCACTGTTTAGGAGACTCAGACAGGCATTTAATGCCCTTGTCCCCTGCCGTCAGAGTTAGGTAGGGCGCACTGTATCCACGGTAGCGGTAGCTGCAACTACCGCATCCTTTTCCATTTTTACCCTTCTAGTCTACGTTGCCACCTGTCGGTGACCCCTTCAAAGTATAAAAGGAGGCCCAGGCGCAACGTAGAGGAGGTTCGTTCGGCCGGTTCGGCTCATTGGAAACACCAGAAACACTCCCACGCTCAGTCTGGTAGCGTCGATCGCTCCTGAGCAAAGATTCAATACACACAAACAAGCAGCAGTAGGGTTTTACGCATCCGTGCGGCCCGAAGCTGGGTAAAATCACCCACGTGTACTGCCTCAATCCGCTCTTTGTGCGCTCTCCGCCTCCCACCGAACCGAAAGGGGCCCTGTCCCCATAGGTGTTGGAGGATCAGCACCCCCCGACAAAGATCTCACTTTTGCAAGTGGTTGTGAAGGGATTGACAACCCCTTTATGGTTCCCGCGGCAAGGCGACTTGCGTGTAACCTCCTACTAGATTGATATCTTGGTTCTCAAAAACTGAGGGAAATACTTACGCTACTTTGCTGCATCACCCTTTCCTCTTCAAGGGAAAACCAACACATGCTCAAGAGATAGCAAGAAGGATTTCTGGCATCGTTGCCGGAAAGATCTACGCACAAGTTAAGATTTGATCTCTCGACAACTCGCCGATTTCTGGCATCGTTGCCGGAAAGATCTACGCACAAGTCAAGACATACCAAGTACCCATCACAAACTCTTATCATTCGCATTACATTATTTGCCATTTGCTCTCGTTTTCCTCTCCCCCACTTCACCCTTGCCATTTTATTCGCCATTTTTCCGTTCGTCTCTTTTTGCTTGCTTCTTGTGTGTCCGTGTGTTAGATCATTTGTTTCGCCATCATGGTCAGTCCTTCTATCATTGTTAGTACTCCCGAGAATGAAGTTCTTAATTTTAAACAAAGGGAGGGAGAAAATTTAAAAGATGCTTGGTATAGAATTTGCAATGCTCAGAATAGATCCACTAGGAAGCAATCTACTTCCGTTCTTCTTTGCAATTTTTATGTAGGCATCACTCCTTGGAACAGTTATATTCTTGACACCATTACTAGAGGAAATTTCTTGGATAGCCATACTTTTGATTCTTATAATGCTATGATAGATTTGTTTGGCTCACCACCTCTTTTGGTTAATGGAACTATTTTAACTTTGGAACACGTGATGCAAGGGCTTGAAATTATTGAAAATAAAGTTGCCACTGTGGAGTTGATTGAGAATTTGGATAAAAAGATCCACAACCAAATTACCCAATATGGATCTAAGGTAGGAGTTACTCTGAAAAGTTTTAAAGAAAAAGAACCCATAGTTGACGTAAAATTAGATCAAGATTCCACTAGAATTGATAAACTTGAGGATATTATTACCTACTTAGGTTCTGCTTTTTCTGCCATGAGAAATACCTCAAACCCTCCTACTACCAAAGTTGCTAAATTTATGTATGTTCCTAAAAATAAGGGTGGATCTTCTAGTAAAAAAACTGTGGATCCCAAATCAATAAGTGTTCACCCCAACTTTTTCGCTATCATTAAGGAATCTTTTGCTACAAATGAATTTCTTGATTTCTTGCCTAGGAGTTTGATAATTAATAAAAGGAAGGAAACTCCTAAGGGTTATAAGTGTTCAATTGAAGAATTGCCGACCAAAGATGGTAATACCTAGATCTATTCTTGTTTTTATGCCTAGCTAGGGGCATTAAACGATAGCACTTGTTGGGAGGCAACCCAATTTTATTTTAGTTCTTTACTTTTTGTTCCTGTTTAGTAATAAATAATTCATCTAGCCTCTGTTTAGATGTGGTTTTGTGTTTTAATTAGTGTTCGTGCCAAGTAAAACCTTTAGGATAACGTACGGTGATAGTTAATTTGATCTTGCTGAAAAACAGAAACTTCTGCACGCACGAGATTAGTTTTCATAAATCACAAAAACGTGATTTTCAGTTGATTATTCTTTAACAATATTAATAAACAAATTACCTAGGACTTCCTAATTTGGTAGAATTTTTGGGTTTCCAGAAGTATTCGAGAGTTACAGATTTCTACAGACTGATCTGTTTTTGACAAATTCTGTTTTTCATGTGTTGTTTGCTTATTTTGATGAATCTATGGCTAGTATCGGGGGGTATGAACCATAGAGAAGTTGGAATACAGTAGGTTTAACACCAATATAAATAAAGAATGAGCTCATTACTGAGTTCATTACAGTACCTTAGAGTGGTGGTTTCTTTTCTTGCACTAACGGAGCTCATGAGATTTTCTGTTGAGTTTTGTGTTGTGAAGTTTTCAAGTTTTGGGTAAAGATTTGATGGATTTTGGAATAAGGAGTGGCAAGAGCCTAAGCTTGGGGATGCCCAAGGCACCCCAAGGTAAAATTCAAGGACAACCAAAAGCCTAAGCTTGGGGATGCCCCGGAAGGCATCCCCTCTTTCGTCTTCGTCTATCGGTAACTTTACTTGAGGCTATATTTTTATTCACCACATGATATGTGTTTTGCTTGGAGCGTCTTGTACGATTTGAGTCTTTGATTTTTAGTTTATCACAATCATCCTTGCTGTACACACCTTTTGGAGAGACACACGTGAATCAGAATTTATTAGACACTCTATGTGCTTCACTTATATCTTTTGAGCTAGACAATTTTGCTCTAGTGCTTCACTTATACCTTTTTAGAGCACGGTGGTGGTTTTATTTTGTAGAAATTATTAATCTCTCATGCTTCAGTTATATTATTTTGAGAGTCTTTTAGAAGAGCATGGTAATTTTCTTTGGTTATAAAATTAGTCCTAATATGATGGGCATCCAAGTTGGGTAAAATAAAAACTTTCATATGGAGTGCATTAAACACTATGATAAATTTGATACTTGATAATTGTTTTGAGATATAAAGGTGGTAATGTTAGAGTCATGCTAGTTGGGTAATTATGAAATTGAGAAATACTTGTGTTAAAGTTGGCAAGTCTCGTAGCATGCACGTATGGTGAATGTTGTGTGACAAATTTGAAGCATGGGGTGTTCTTTGATTGCCTTCCTTATGAGTGGAGGTCGGGATCGCGCGATGGTTAACTCCTACCAATCCTTCCCCTAGGAGCATGCGTAGTAGTACTTTGCTTCAAGGGCTAATAAACTTTGCAATAAGTATATGAGTTCTTTATGACTAATTGAGTCCATGGATTATACGCACTCTTACCCTTCAGCAATTTGCTAGCCTCTACGGTACCGTGTATTGCCCTTCCTCACCTTGAGAGTCGGTGCAAACTTCGCCGGTGCATCCAAACCCCGTGATACGATACGCTCCATCACACATAAACCTCCTTATATCTTCCTCAAAACAGCCACCATACCTACCTATTATGGCATTTCCATAGCCATTCCGAGATATATTGCCATGCAACTTTCCACCGTTCCGTTTATTATGACACACTCCATCATTGTCATATTGCTTTGCATGATCATGTAGTTGACAACGTATTTATGGCAAAGCCACCTTTATATTTCTTTCATACATGTCGCTCTTGATTCATTGCATATCCCGGTACACCGCCGGAGGCATTCACATAGAGTCATATTTTGTCCTAAGTATTGAGTTGTAATTCTTGAATTGTAAATAAATAGAAGTGTGATGATTTCCATTATTAGAGCATTGTCCCATGTGAGGAAATGATGATGGAGACTATGATTCCCCCACAAGTCGGGATGAGACTCCGAACAAAATAAAAAAAGGAGAGAAAAAAAAGAAAAAAAGAGAGGCCAAAGAAGCCAAAATAAAATAATGAGAGAAAAAGAGAGAAGGGACAATGTTACTATCCTTTTTCCACACTTGTGCTTCAAAATAGCACCATGATCTTCATGACAGAGAGTTTCTTATTTTGTCACTTTCATATACTAGTGGGAATTTTTCATTATAAAACTTGGCTTATATATTCCAATGATGGGCTTCCTCAAAATTCCCTAGGCCTTCGTGAGCAGGCAAGTTGGATGCACACCCACTTAGTTTCTTTTTGATTAGCTTTCATACATTTATAGCTCTAGTGCATCTGTTGCATGGCAATCCCTACTCCTCGTATTGACACCAATTGATGGGCATCTCCATAGCCCGTTGATTAGCCGCGTCAATGTGAGACTTTCTCCTCTTTTTTGGTTTTCTCACATAATCCCTATCATCATACTCTACTCCACCCATAGTGCCATGTCCATGGCTTATGCTCATGTATTGCATGAGGGTTGAAAAGGCTGAAGCGCGTTAAAAAGTATGAACCAATTGCTTGGCTGAAACCGGGGTTGTGCATGATGGGAGCATTTTGTGTGAGGAAAATGAAGCATGGCCAAACTATATGATTTTGTAGGGATAAGCTTTCTTTGGCTATGTTATTTTGATAAGACATAAACTGCTTGGTTAGCATGCTTGAAGTATTACTATTTTTATGTCAATATTAAACTTTTATCTTGAATTTTTTGGATCTGAACATTCATGCCACAATAAAGATTCTGTTTTTATCATTGAAAATTACATTGAAAATTATCTTAGGTAGCATTCCACATCAAAAATTCTGTTTTTATCATTTACCTACTCGAGGACGAGAAGGAATTAAGCTTGGGGATGCTTGATACGTCTCCAACGTATCTATAATTTTTTATTGTTCCGTGCTATTATATTATCTGTTTTGGATGTTTAATGGGTTTTATTATGCACTTCTATATTATTTTTGGGACTAACCTATTAACCAGCGGCTCAGTGCAAATTGTTGTTTTTTGCCTATTTTAGTGTTTCGCAGAAAAGGAATGTCAAACGGTGTCCAAACGGAATGAAACCTTTGGGAGACTCGCTTTTGGAACAAACGCAATCCAGGAGACTTGGAGTGGACGTCAAGGAAGCAACAAGGCGGCCACGAGGTAGGAGGGCGCGCCCGGGGGGGTAAGCACGCCCCCACCCTCGTGGGCCCCTCGTGGCTCCACCGACCTAGTTCTTTCACCTATATATTCTCATATACCCCGAAAACATCCAGGAGCACCACGAAACCCTATTTCCACCACCACAACCTTCTGTACCCGTGAGATCCCATCTTGGGCCTTTTCTGGCGCTCCGTCGGAGGGGGAATCGATCACGGAGGGCTTCTACATCAACACCATAGCCTCTCCGATGATGTGTGAGTAGTTTACCATAGACGTTCGGGTCCATAGTTATTAGCTAGATGGCTTCTTCTCTCTCTTTGATTCTCAATACAAAGTTCTCCTCGATCTTCTTGGAGATCTATTCGATGTAATACTTTTTGCGGTGTGTTTGTCGAGATCCGATGAATTGTGGGTTTATGATCAAGATTATCTATGAACAATATTTGATTCTTCTCTGAATTCTTATATGTATGATTTGATATCTTTGCAAGTCTCTTCAAATTATCAGTTTGGTTTGGCCTACTAGATTGATCTTTCTTGCAATGGTAGAAGTGCTTAGCTTTGGGTTCAATCTTGCAGTGTCCTTTCCTAGTGACAGCAGGGGCAGCAAGGCTCGTATTGTATTGTTGCCATCAAGGATAAAAAGATGGGGTTTATATCATATTGCTTGAGTTTATCCCTCTACATCATGTCATCTTGCTTAATGCATTACTCTGTTCTTATGAACTTAATACTCTAGATGCATGCTGGATAGCGGTCGATGTGTGGAGTAATAGTAGTAGATGCAGAATCGTTTCGATCTACTTGTCACGAACGTGATGCCTATATACATGATCATGCCTAGATATTCTCACAACTATGCGCTTTTCTAGCACTTGCTCGATAGTAATTTGTTCACCCACCGTAAGATATGCTATCTTGAGAGAAGCCACTAGTGAAACCTATGGCCCTCGGGTCTCTTTTCAATCATATTATATCTCTTTTATTTACATTGCATCTCGTTTATTATTTTGTAATCTTTACTTTTCAATCTATACAACAAAAATACCAAAAATATTTATCTTATTATCTCTATCAGATCTCACTTTTGCAAGTGGCCGTGAAGGGATTGACAACCCCTTTATCACGTTGGTTGCAAGGTTCTTATTTGTTTGTGCGGGTACAAGGCGACTTGCGTGTAATCTCTTAATGGATTGATACCTTGGTTCTCAAAAACTGAGGGAAATACTTACGCTACTTTGGTGCATCACCCTTTCCTCTTCAAGGAAAAACCAACGCATGCTCAAGAGGTAGCACTACCTTGTTGAACTTTATTTACCGTTAGCGTTACTTGCTTGTTGCAAATTACCTTGCTATCAAACAACTTGTCACCGACAATTTCAGTGCTTGCAGACAATACCTTGCTGAAAACCACTTGTCATTTCCTTCTGCTCCTCGTTGGGTTCGACACTCTTACTTACTGAAAGGTCTACGGTTGATCCCCTATACTTGTTGTTCATCTAGGCTCTTTTCTGGCACCGCTGGCAGGGAGTGAAGCGCTCTTGGTAAGTGGAAATTGGTAATGAAAAATTATTACTACACGCTAAAATTTATTGTCACTTGCTACTATGGAAAAGGGGTTTGTTCGGGGTATCTTCAACTTGACCGGAACCACAATTAGTTTCCCCTCAACCTACTGCACCTACTGAAAATATTGGTTACGAAATTCCTTCGGGTATGATAGAACAACTGCTAGCTAATCCTTATGTAGGAGATGGAACTGAACATCCTAATATGCACTTGATATATGTGGATAAATTTCTAGATTATTTAAGCTTGCAGGTTTGTCCATATATGAAGCTAAGAATTAGGTTTTCTCTTTATCTTTAAAGGGAAAAGCATTGACATGGTACAGGCTATGTGATGATATTGGATCTTGGAACTGGAATCGATTGAAATTGGAGTTTCACCAAAAAAATTATCCTATGCATCTAGTTCATCGCGATCGGAATTTTATATATATATATATATATGTATATATATATATATATATATATATATATATATATATATATATATGGTACGCGTCAATGCTATACAAACGGTTTTAAACCCCTTTTCGCGACGGCATTCAGAACCGTCGCCTAGTGAGTGTGGGCAATTATGGGGTCCTTCGCACACGACCCAGTAACCGTCGGGGATATGCCCTCCTGGCACACACGCTCGGCAAAATGAGGTTGTGTGCGACCGGCGAGCAAGCAAATACGGTTATACGTATAGTAAAAGTACAATTATACAGGTGAAATCATTTCCGGTCGAAAGTTCATCCCATATAGTTAGTCCCCGCGAAATGTTTCCGTTCGTACATACATCCCACACAGTCGCTCCAAGGAAACGTATCCGTTCATAGGTACATCACACACAATTTTCCCCGTTAAATCATTTGTGATGGCCTTCCAATCACACATAATATTAAAAAATTATCGTTTGCATTATTCAATGCATCACACACGGTGCTTAGAAGAAACTATGTGTGTTGCCTCAGGTCATCGCCCACGGTATTTTCTCAATAACTGTTTGCAACAGCAAAAACCAATTAGCAGGCTAATTGCCCTATTATTAATAATCCATCTATTAATCTAATTGACATTCATATTAAACACATTATTTCATTCCCATATTAAGGAAGCAGGATTTCATAATTAAAATACATCAGAGTACAGCATGATATAGCTTCAGCACTCAGCTACCCCATTACACAACTGCACCAGCACCAAGTTTCACGTGCAACATCTAGAACCTTTCGAAATTAGCATCATAGACGGTACATAGATAGATGCATCTCATCGGGAAAACTGCTGAAGCGGAAGGCGAATATTGAGCATTCATTGATGTTGAAGGTCTTTGCAACTTTAGGCCAGTGCCTGTGGATGATTGACCATCCATCCTTCGTCCTCTTTAGGAACACTTCAATATTGAACCGTGGGTGTTGTATGAAAACCTTCCTCGCCTCCTGTCCATACAGGTGGTTTGAGAGGTAACGATCAATGAATTGTTTTGGAAAGGCTTGAAAACAAGGATGTGCATAAATATCTTCTCTATATTGGAAAGGGCAAAGGAATAAAAAAGACAAGGTATAATAGTATACAATAACAGAATGCGGCCACAACAATTTAACATCGCATTGTAGAATTGAACTAAGCAGTTAACTAAACACCACAACAAATGAACCAACCGTTAACTAAGCACCACATTGCACAAATATAACATACTCCTAATAGAAGATCAGACAGTTAACCAAACCAAGCATGCTTAACAACTTGGAAATATAGCAATTGTATTTGTTTCTCATGTATTTAGTACAGTGAAATTTGATTTAATTCTCACATGGTATACAATAACAGAATGCAGCCACAACAATTGAACATCGCATTGCAGAATTGAACCAAGCAGTTAACTAAACACCACAACAAATGAACCAACCGTTAACTGAGCACCACATTGCACAAATATAACATACTCCTAATAGAAGATCGGATAGTTAACCAAACCAATCATGCTTAACAACTTGGAAATATAGCAATTGTATTTATTTCTCATGTATTTAGTACAGCCAAATTCGATTTATTTCTCACATGGTATACAATAACAGAATGCACACACAATAATTGAACATCGCATTGCAGAATTGAACCAAACAGTTAACTAAACACCACAACAAATGAACCAAACGTTAACTGAGCACCACATTGCACAATATAACATAATCATAATAGAAGATCAGACAGTTAACCAAACCAAGCATGCTTGACAACTTGGAAAATTGCACCCTAAAGAATTGAACATCACATTTGCGGAATTGAACCAGACAGTTAACTGAACACTACATTGCACGACATATAAAACATATACACTAGAGCAGAAGATTGCATGGTAAAAGTAGATAGCACAATTCACTAAAATTTCTTAAGGAAAGGCAGTAGCTAGCAAACTGAACACGGGTCCTTATAGTGAGCTAATAAGACAAGCTACTCATTGTCGGAGATATCGATGACGATTGGCTCGTTGGACATGGAAGAGGGCGAGGCCTCCGCATCGTGGGTGCCTGCTACCTCTTGAGCACTGCGTTGGATTTCCCTGAAGAGGAGAGGATGATGCAGTAAAGTAGCGTAAGTATTTTCCTCAGTTTTGAGAACCAAGGTATCAATCCAGTAGGAGACCACGCACAAGTCCCTCGTACCTACACAAAACGATAGCTCCTCGCAACCAACGCGATTAGGGGTTGTCAATCCCTTCACGGTCACTTACGAGAGTGAGATCTGATAGAGATGATAAATAATATTTTTGGTAATTTTTGGTATAGAGATGCAAAGTAAAAAGTAAAAGGCATAGTAAAAACAAAGCAGGTAATAAAGTAATGGAGATTGATATGATGAGAATAGACCCGGGGGCCATAGGTTTCACTAGTGGCTGCTCTCAAGAGCATAGATTTTCTACGGTGGGTGAACAAATTATTGTTGAGCAATTGACAGAATTAAGCATAGTTATGAGCATATCTAGGTAGTGATCATGTATATAGGCATCATGTCCGAGACAAGTAGATCGAAACGATTCTGCATCTACAACTATTACTCCACTCATCGACCACTGTCCAGCATGCATCTAGAGTATTAAGTTAAAAATAGAGTAACGCCTTAAGCAAGATGACATGATGTAGAGGGATAAATTCATGCAATATGATAAAAAACCCATCTTGTTATCCTCGATGGCAACAGTACAATACGTGCCTTGCTGCCCCTTCTTTCACTGGGAAAGGACACCGCAAGATTGAACCCAAAGCTAAGCACTTCTCCCATTGCAAGAACTACCAATCTAGTTGGCCAAACCAAAAGGATAATTCAAAGAGACTTGCAAAGATAACTCAATCATACATAAAAGAATTCAGAGAAGATTCAAATATTGTTCATAGATAAGCTGGATCATAAACCCACAATTCAACGGTCTCAACAAACACACCGCAAAAAGAAGATTACATCGAATAGATCTCCACGAGAGAGGGGGAGAACATTGTATTGAGATCCAAAAAGAGAGAAGAAGCCATCTAGCTACTAGCTATGGACCCGAAGGTCTTGAGTAAACTACTCACACTTGATCGGAAGGGCTATGGTGTTGATGTAGAAGCCCTCCGTGGTGGATGCCCCCTCCGGCAAAGCTCCGGAACAGGCCCCAAGATGGGATCTCGTGGATACAGAAGGTTGCGGTGGTGGAATTAGGTTTTTGGCTCCTGTTCTGATCGTTTGGGGATAGGTAGGTATATATAGGAGGAAGGAGTACGTCAGTGGAGCAAGAGGGGGGCCATGAGGCAGGGGGCGCGCCCTAGGGGGCGCCCTCCACCCTCGTGATTGACTCTTATGCTTCTTGGAGTAGGGTCCAAGTCTCCTGGATCACGTTCGGTGAGAAAATCATGTTCCCGAAGGTTTCATTCCGTTTGGACTCCATTTGATATTCTGTTTCTTCGAAACACTGAAATAGGCAAAAAAAACAGCAATTCTGGGCTGGGCCTCCGGTTAATAGGTTAGTCCCAAAAATAATATAAAAGTGGAAAATAAAGCCCAATATAGTCCAAAATAGTAGATAAAGTAGCATGGAGCAATAAAAAATTATAGATACGTAGGAGTCGTATCAGGCATCCCCAAGCTTAATTCCTGCTCGTCCTCGAGTAGGTAAATGATAAAAAGAGAATTTTTGATGCGGAGTGATACTTTGGCATAATTTAAATGTAAATCTTCTTAATTGTGATATGAATATTCAGATTCGAAAGATTCGAGACAAAAGTTCATATTGACATAAGAAATAATAATACTTCAAGCATACTAATCAAAGTAAACATGTCTTCTCAAAATAACATCGCAAAAGAAAGTCCATCCCTACAAAATCATATAGTTAGGTTATGCTTCATTTTCGTCACACAAAGATGTTCCCAACTTCTATACCCCCGATGACAAGCCAAGCAATTGTTTCATACTTAAATAATCTCAAACTTTTTCAACCGTCACGCAATACATGAGCGTGAGCCATGGATATAGCACTATGTGTGTAATAGAATATGATGATGGGGATTGTGTGGAGAAGAGAAAAAAAGGAGAAAGTCTCACATTGACGAGGATAATCAACGGGCTATGGAGATGCCCATCAATTGATGTCAACATGAGTAGTAGGGATTGCCATGCAACGGATGCACTAGAGCTATGAATGCTCAACAAAAGAAAACTAGTGGGTGTACATCCAACTCGCTTGCTCATGAAGACCTAGGGCATTTGAGGAAGCCCATCGTAGGAATATACAAGCCAAGTTCTATAATGAAAAATTCCCACTAGTATAAAAAGACAACTTTATGAGACTCACTACATGAAGAACAAGGTGCTACTTTGAAGCACAATATATGAGACTCACTACATGAGGAACAAGGTGCTACTTTGAAGCACAAGTGTGGAAAAAGAGATAGTAGCATTGCCCCTTTTTCCCTTTTTTTCTTTTTTTTCTTTGTTTCCTTTGTTTGGGCCTTTCCTTTTTTTTATTTTGGCCTTTCTTTTTTTCTTTTTGGGCAATGCTCTAATAATGATGATCATCACACTTCTATTGATTACAACATAAGGATTACAACTCAAAACTTAGAACAAGATATGACTCTATATGAATGCCTCCAGCAGTGTACCGGGATGGTGCAATGAATCAAGAGTGACATGTATGAAAAATAATGCATGGTGGCTTTGCCACAAATACGATGTCAACTACATGATCATGCAATGGCAATATGACAAAAGTAATGTATGTCATGATGATGATGATGGAAGTTGCATGGCAATATATCTCGGAATGGCTATGGAAATGCCATGATAGGGAGGTATGGTGGCTGTTTTGAGGATGGTATAAGGAGGTTTATGTGTGATAGAGCGTATCATATCACGGGGTTTGGATGCACCGGCGAAGTTTGCACCAACTCTCAAGGTGAGAAAGGGCAATGCACGGTACCGAAGATGCTAGCAAAGGCGGAAAGGTGAGAGTGCGTATAATCCATGGACTCAACATTAGTCAAAAGAACTCATATACTTATTGCAAAGATTTAGAAGTCATCAAAAATCAAGTACTACGTGCATGCTCCTAGGGGGATAGATTGATAGGAAAAGAACATCGCTCGTCCCCGACCGCCACTCATAAGGATGCACAAGCCAGGTACACTTCATGTTTCAAATTTGTTACACAACTTTAACCATACGTGCATGCCTCGGGACTTGCAAACTTCAACACAAGCATTCTTTGAATTCATAATCACCCAACTAGCACGACTTTGATATTATCACCTCCATATCTAAAAACAATTATCAAGCATCAAACTTATCTTAGTATTCAATTCACTCAAAAGAAAAAGTTTCACATATCTTGAATACCAAGTATATTAACATTAAGCAAATTACCATGCTATTAACGATTCTGAAAATAATCTAAGTGAAGCATGAGAGATCAATAGTTTCTTTAAAACAAATCCACCACTGTGCTCTAAAAGATCTAAGTGAAGTACTAGAGCAAAAATTATCACGCTCAGAAGATATAAGTGAAGCACTATGAGCAACTATCAAGCTCAAAAGATATAAGTGAAGCACATAGAGTATTCTAACAAATTCCAATTCATGTATAGCTCTCTCAAAAGGTGTGTACAGAAAGGATGATTGTGGTAAACTAACAAGCAAAGACGCAAATAATACAAGACGCTCCAAGCAAAACACATATCATGTGGTGAATAAAAATATAGCTCCAAGTAAATTACCGATGGAAGTGGACGAAAGAGGGGATGCCTTCCGGGCCATCCCCAAGCTTTGACTTTTTGGTGTCCTTGGGTTATCTTGGGGGTGCCATTGGCATCCCCAATCTTAGGCTCTTGCCACCCCTTGTTCCATAATCCATCGAAAGAATTCACCCAAAACTTGAAAACTTCACAACACAAAACTCAATAGAAATCTAGTGAGCTCCATTAGAGAAAGAAAACAAAAGACTACTTCAAGGTACTGTAATGAACTCATTCTTTATTTATATTGGTGTTAAACCTACTGTATTACAACTTCTCTATGGATTATAAACTATTTTATTAGCCATAGATTCATCAAAATAAGCAAACAACACACGTAAAACAGAATCTGTCAAAAACAGAACAGTCTGTAGCAATCTGTAACTAACGCAAACTTCTGGAACTCTAAAAATCCTACCAAAATAGGAAGTCCTGGAAAGTTTGTTTATTGAACAACAGCAAAAATAATAAACGCAAAATCACGTTCCTGTGATTTAACAAAATTATATTCGTGCGTGCAAAGTCTCTGTTTTTCAGCAGAATCAAATCAACTATCATCGTAGGTTATCCTATAGGTTCTACTTGGCAAAAACACTAATTAAAAGATAAAACCACATCCAAACAGAGGCTAGATGGATTATTTATTCCTAAACAGAAGCAAAAACAAAAAACACAAATAAAATTGGGTTGCCTCCCAACAAGCGCTATCGTTTAACGCCCCTAGCTAGGCATAAAAGCAAGGATAGATCTAGGTATTGCCATCTTTGGTAGGCAATCCATAAGTGGCTCTCATGATAGATTCATATGGTAATTTTATTTTCTTTCTAGGAAAGTGTTCCATGCCCTTCTTTAAGGGAAATTGGAATCTAATATTCCCTTCCTTCATATCAATAATTGCACCAATCGTTCTAAGGAAAGGTCTACCAAGAATAATAGGACATGAAGGATTGCAATCTATATCAAGAACGATAAAATCTACGGGCACATAATTCCTATTTGCAACAATAAGAACATCATTAATTCTTCCCATAGGCTTTTTAATAGTGGAATCCGCAAGATGCCAGTTTAGAGAGCAATCATCAAAGTCACGGAAATCTAGCAAATCACACAAAGTTTTGGGGATAGTAGAGACACTAGCACCCAAATCACACAAAGCATGAAACTCATAATCTTTAATTTTAATTTCAATAGTAGGTTCCCACTCATCATAGAGTTTTCTAGGGATAGAAACTTTCAACTCAAGTTTTTCTTCATAAGATTGCATCAAGGAATCAACAATGTGTTCGGTAAAGGCCTTATTTTGACTATAAGCATGAGGAGAATCTAGCACGGATTGCAACAAGGAAATACAACCAATTAAAGAGCAATTTTCATAATTAAATTCCTTGAGATCCAAAATTGTGGGTTTAGCAACATCTAGTTTTTTATTTCTTTCAATTCCACTTTCATCAATTTCATCATCAAGATTTAGAAACTCTGAATTCTTAGAACGCCTTCTAGGTAAAGGAAGATCATATTCAGTTTCATCAAGATTCATATTGCAAAACAAAGATTTAATGGGGGACACATCAATAACTTTTAGATCTTCATCTTGATTTTCATAGGAATTGGAAGAACAAGCTTTAATAAAGGCATCTTTGGAAGCATGCATCCTAGCGGTTCTTTCTTTGCACTCATCAATGGAAATTCTCATGGCTTTGAGAGACTCATTGATATCATGCTTAGGAGGAATAGATCTAAGCTTTAAAGAATCAATTTCAAGAGAAATTCTATCAATGTTCCTTGACAAATCATCAACTTTAAGCAATTTCTCTTCAAGCAAAGCATTAAAATTCTTTTGTGAATTCACAAACTCTTTAACACTACTCTCAAATTCAGAGGGCATCTTATTAAAATTTCCATAAGAGTTGTTGTAGGAATTTCCATAATTATTAGAAGGATTACTAGGATAAGGCCTAGGATTAAAATTCCCTCTATACGCGTTGTTTCCAAAACTATTCCTACCAACAAAATTCACATTCATAGATTCATTATTATTCTCAATCAAAGTAGACAAAGGCATATCATTGGGATCAAGAGAAGTATTTTTAGTAGCAAACATCTTCATAAGTTCATCCATCTTTTCACTCAAAACATTGATTTCTTCTATAGCATGCACTTTTTTACTAGAAGATCTTTCGGTGTGCCATTGAGAATAATTAGCCATAATATTATCAAGCAATTTGGTAGCATATCCTAACGTAATCTATAATACCTAAATAGTTGATCCCCACTATCCTATTTCTCTTGACATGCAGCCTATCCAAGTCATCAGTCCCACTACCACCAATTAGCTTGCCCCATGTAGGCTTTCCATTCATGCTCGCATGCCCATATGATTTTCGGTCTTCCAAGATGTTGGCTCATGGTCTGGAACTGAGGTAGGCATCTGAGGAGACATGATTGATAGTGGGCATTCAAAGAGACATGATCCACCGTTTTAGTTACCATCTACAAATCTTGGCCAGCGCCTCCAAATCGCATCAGCATCCCTTCAAATTATGGTCGATGTGGAGGGGGTAGAAAGGAGGTGAAAAGGATCGGAGGAGTGGTGCGCAAGGGTGTGGGAGGACCACATCTCGGAGCTCCCCAACGAGCTTGCGATCCTGCGCTGCACCTCAAATCGTCTATCCACACCGCCGAGGACGAGGAGGATAGAGAAGAAGGACCAGTGGCGCACAGGGAGTCGGAGGACCACATATCGCTACCGCTCAAGTCGGCCATCTACACCGACGCGCTCCCCTCGCGGCGGCGCGACCTCTCGGAGCAGCGATGGCCCGGGCGCGTCATCGACGGCAGGGACGGGGGAGCAGCTCTCGGCCCTCGATAGGTGAGAGATCTTAGGTGCAGGGACGGGGGACCAGCACCGTCATGCACCACCCGCTTGGCGATGGGGTGCTGAAGGGTATGGACTTCGACATGGAGTCCCCGTCCAGGTACGATGATGACATCGCGAGGAACCAAACGTCGCCGTACATGCCTACAAGGTCGATCCAGGTCGTAGGAGGCAGGATTTATATGCTCGGTTGCTCCTCGCGGGCCCGAGATGCGACCACGCTCGGCGTCGGGCTGTTCGAATTTCGATGTCCTGTGGGTGCAATTCTACAGGTCAATTCTACACGAACAAGCTCTGCCAGTTCACGCCCTGAGACAGGAGCATGGAGAGCGCATCGCATATGTGGATGGTGGCATTGCCGGATCGTATACCTCGGCCTGCTGGCGGCGGCGCTGGATGTTGCGGATAGCAGGTTCATCGATGCGGACACGCACCTGTCTCAGGTTCTACTGTGGCTGGAAGGTGCGTCCAATTAACTGAGGATCATCATGTGGAGATGCTCTTACGAGGCTATGACAAGTACTCTGTTGTCTTTAGTGTGAAGCTGCAGATAAACTTGCAAAACCGGAATAAAAATACAGGTACCGGTACATTCTTGTTTACGGGCTCACACCACCGACCTGATAGCTGCTACCAGCATTTTAAATTATGATTTTGTGTTCACTTTTGTGTTACGGTTCTTTATTTCAATTTATAGACACGCCACTTTTTTCTTTGACAAAATTACAGGAAACGATGCATCCTTTTATTACAAAAGCATAATCTGTAAGTGGTTACTGTTTTGTCCATTCTGATTCTGATTCTAACTTAGTCCATACATTGATAGTGCATACTGCATACACAACATAACTCAAGAATTTGCAGGTTGGTGATTCCCTTGACATTCGGCTTCTATGTATTTTTATCTCCCTATTGTTGTTATACAGATAGTAGGATTCATCACATGCAGGCAACCCGATCAAGGTTCCAACACTTACAGGTTTTGCCAGTTCTTGCAAATTTTATGTTTCAACTTTCTCAAGCATTCAACCAAAGTGCAGATCAATATATCAACTAGCATAGGTGATTGCTTACTTGCAGCAGAGCTCGATTTAACCAGGTGTGTACTATGAATTTGTTGGTCCCTTTGGAGATTTTTGTGTTTAACTTGCATAAGGTGTTGATTGGATTTAGAATTTTCTTTGGTTCATAATACTGAAAAAATCTCTACAAGGTGCTGTCTATGATGGATGTATACTACTTTTAGCTTTAGTCCAAAAATATAATATGTGGTCACTAATTAGGTCAAGTGAATATGGTTATAGTATTTATGATAGTATTTTTCAACTCAAAACTCACAAGCTGGATTTAGTAGCATATTTTTGTTTCTGTTTGTTCATATTTGTGACAATACTTTTTGAAGAAATATTAAGGAGCTGGCCCATTGCTGGAAAATTTCTTTAGCGATAACATCGGCAGATGATGTGGCTTCATCAGAATGCAGGAAAATCACGTAGTGGGGAGCTCCCATTTGGATATAGAAAATGAAAACTTCACTTATGTGTCATTTCAATTTCCAGCTTGCAAAAATTAAACCACCTCTCAATACATCTTCCTTCGCCAAATATTCATCAAATCTTATTTAATATTCATGTGTATAAAAACTGATATTCAAATGCTCTATGGAAATATGACTAATCTTCAAAATACAAATTGCAAACCATTGTTATGTTTAACATGTACTTACCCACATGCTAATGTCTTGCGAACAACCAAAAAGAGACCAGTGCTCTATTTGTAAGCTTAAGAAACATTTTTTGTGATTATGTTGAGCACTTGGAAGTCTACTAGATGTCCCGCGGCAACGCACGGGGAATCCATCTAGTTTCCATAAACGTGCCTCCCGCGGCCGAATCTAAAAGATTTCTAGAAGCAAAATTCAATCCGGCATAAAATTTTTGTATGATCATCCATAAATTCAAACCATTAGTAGGGCAATTGCGAAGCATCAATTTCATTCTTTTCCAAGATTAGGCAACATGCTCATGATCAAGTTGTTTAAAATTCATAATATCGTTCCTAAGAGTGATGATCTTAGCGGGAGGAAAATACTTAGAGATAAAAGCAACTTTGCACTTGTTCCAAGAATCAATACTATTTTTAGGCAAAGACAAAAACCAAACTTTAGCACGATCTGTAAGTGAAAATGGAAATAACTTCAATTTGACAATATTGTTATCCATATCTTTCTTCTTTTGCATATCACACAAATCAACAAAATTGTTTAGATGAGTAGCGACATCTTCACTAGGAAGGCCGGTGAATTGATCTTTCATAACAAGATTCAGCAAAGCGGTATTGATTTCACAAGACTCATCATTATTAAGAGGAGCAATCGGAGTACCAAAGAAATCATTATTATTGGTATTCGAGAAGTCACACAATTTGGTATTATCTTGCGCCATGGCAACAAGTAATCCAACACACAAGCAAACAGAAAGGCAACAGGAAAAAGGCAAACGGGAAAGAGAGGAGGAGATTGGGAAAGAGAGGGTGAATAAAACGGCAAGGGTGAAGTGGGGGAGAGGAAAACGAGAGGCAAATGGCAAATAATGTAATGCAAGAGATAGGGATTGTGATGGGTACTTGGTATGGTTGACTTGCTTGCATGAGCCTCCCCGGCAACGCCGCCAGAAATTCTTCTTGCTACCTCTTGAGCACTGCGTTCGATTTCCCCGAAGAGGAGAGGATGATGCAGCAAAGTAGCGTAAGTATTTCCCTTAGTTTTTGAGAACCAAGGTATCAATCCAGTAGGAGACCACGCACAAGTCCCTCGTACCTACACAAAACGATAGCTCCTCGCAACCAACGCGATTAGGGGTTGCCAATCCCTTCATGGTCACTTACGAGAGTGAGATCTGATAGAGATGATAAATAATATTTTTGGTAATTTTTGGTATAGAGATGCAAAGTAAAAAGTAAAAGGCAAAGTAAAAACAAAGCAAGTAATAAAGTAATGGAGATTGATATGATGAGAATAGACCCGGGGGCCATAGTTTTCACTAGTGGCTTCTCTCAAGAGCATAGATTTTCTATGGTGGGTGAACAAATTATTGTTGAGCAATTAACAGAATTGAGCATAGTTATGAGCATATCTAGGTAATGATCTTGTATATAGGCATCACGTCCGAGACAAGTAGATCGAAACGATTCTGCATCTACTACTATTACTCCACTCATCGACCGCTATCCAGCATGCATCTAGAGTATTAAGTTAAAAACAGAGTAACGCCTTAAGCAAGATGACATGATGTAGAGGGATAAATTCATGCAATATGATAAAAAAAACATCTTGTTATCCTCGATGGCAACAATACAATACGTGCCTTGCTGCCCCTTCTGTCACTGGGAAAGGACACCGCAAGATTGAACTCAAAGCTAAGCACTTCTCCCATTGCAAGAACTACCAATCTAGTTGGCCAAACCAAAAGGATAATTCGAAGAGACTTGCAAAGATAACTCAATCATACATAAAAGAATTCAAAGAAGATTCAAATATTGTTCATAGATAAGCAAGATCATAAACCCATAATTCATAGGTCTCAACAAACACACCGCAAAAAGAAGATTACATCGAATAGATCTCCACGAGAGAGGGGGAGAACATTGTATTGAGATCCAAAAAGAGAGAAGAAGCCATCTAGCTACTACCTTTGGACCCGAAGGTCTGAAGTAAACTACTCACACTTGATCGGAAGGGCTATGGTGTTGATGTAGAAGCCCTCCGTGGTGGATGCCCCCTCCGGCGGAGCACCGAAACAAGCCCCAAGATGGGATCTCGTGGATACAGAAGGTTGCGGCGGTGGAATTAGGTTTTTGGCTCCTGTTCTGATCGTTTGGGGATGCGTAGGTATATATAGGAGGAAGGAGTACGTCGGTGGAGCAACAGGGGGGCCACAAGGCAGGGGGGCGCGCCCTAGGGGGGGCCTCCACCCTCGTGACCGACTCTTCTGCTTCTTGGAGTAGGGTCCAAGTCTCCTGGATCATGTTCGGTGAGAAAATCACGTTCCCGAAGGTTTCATTCCATTTGGACTCCGTTTGATATTCTGTTTCTTCGAAACACTGAAATAGGCAAAAAAACAGCAATTCTGGGTTGGGCCTCCGGTTAATAGGTTAGTCCCAAAAATAATATAAAAGTGGAAAATAAAGCCCAATATAGTCCAAAACAGTAGATAAAGTAGCATGGAGAAATCAAAAATTATAGATACGTTGGAGACGTATCTGTGCCCTCGTCAAAGTGGTGAGTTGCCTGAGCCGCTCCAGGCACCAACCTGCTGGCTCTTGAGATGAGGTAAGCACATGCACACTGAGAAAACACCTCGTAGTCTTTGTCGAAGGCACCAATGGTGGCCTCGAGAAAACGCCATGAACTATCATTTAAAGCAGCCAACCGCGCCGCGGCGTCGGCGCGTGAGGCGTCGATGGTGGCCTTGATGGCGAGGTGCTCCTCCAAGATCTGGGGGTCGGCACGAATGGCAGCCATCGCGACCTCATCCGCGTGTGCTGCCGCGATTTGCTTCTCCGCTACCAAATGCTCCTTGAGATCCTGGCTATACTGCGTGCACCATGTCTTAGGGCGGTGCTTATTTGGTGGAGAGGTTGGTGATTTGGGTGGAAGGTGTCGCGCTCACGCCGATGGTCGGGGCATGTGGGTTGTGGAAGGAGGAGGAGGACAGGGTTCGGGTGTGGATTACCTGCCTGGATAGGCGAGGCCGAGCAGCGTGAAGGAGGGTCGCCGGCGAGGAGGCGGCGCTGCAAGCAAGTAGTGAAGGTTTCAACTTGGAAAGGAAGGCGGAAATAGGGGAAATGTGGCTTTTGGTAAGGGGGGGCAGGGAGGTAGATATTTTCGCGGAAGCCGAAAATTTGGAATAGCTTCAGCGAAAAAACTGGCGTGCAAAGTGTCATCAGACACGGTCCCTTATTCAGATCGGGCTGTGGACTGTAGCCGATGAACCTTCTCGAGTAATCCATAGGCATACTATACACCGACGGTGCTCCAGGATATTTCGTACTGCATCTCACACGGTTGGTGATAATAAATTGTGTGGGATCTACTTGATTTTTCATCTTGATTTGAATTACATAATGGGGTCACAGCTGCAAAGGATGGTGTTTGAATTGCTAGACTTCTATCTGTAGTGAACATGCAGCTATAGGTGTGTCGTCAAAAAATTTGGAATTATTCAGGGTTCGTTTGGACATTTTTATACGGTAACTTGGTTTTCTAGAAATTTCAGGTGCACAATTCAAAATTAAACCACATGCACATGCTCTGGTGCACCAAAATGGGTTGTAAAATGATATAAGTGTCCATGGATTGATACTTACATCCCATTCAAGAAATGGGGATGAATTTCAAACACCACAGCATGGTGGCTCTCGGGCAAATGTTGAGGTGCTTGCTTTTGTAATTCTAGTAAATACAAAACTCGTCTAAAATTCATGAACCTTGGCATGCTATCATGGAACGACATCAAGATGTTGGGGTAAAAAATGTTATCCCATTTGGGCCAGGTTATGGTATAAGCTTCTCACAAACCAGAGCTTCTCACACAACAAGCATGATGGTTTCGGTAGGGAACGTTTCACCTTTCTGGACGAAACGATATCCGTTGCATCTTCTCGATTTCAATTTTTTTTTCGAGTGTCAACATAGAACAACATGGGTGTTGTGTAAATTTTTGGGATTTTTCAGGGTTCGCTTGGACATTTTTATACATTAACTGAGTTTCCTATGCATTCATGTGCATAATTCAAATTTGAACTACATGCACATGCTCTAATGCATATAAATTAGTTGAAAATTCAAATCTGTGTCCTTGGTTGCATGCTTAATTAGGTCCCATGCAAGAAATCAGAATGAATGTCAAACACCCTCCCACCGTCACTCGGCCGCAAACATTGAGATATATGCCTGGTTTTTAAATTCTAGTAAATCCAAAGCTCGTCTGGAATTCATGAAACTTGGCATGCTGTCATGGAGCGGCATCACATGTCGTGTAATTTTTTTATCCCATTTGGGGCAGGTTTGGGGATATGCTTCTCACAAATTAGAGCTTCTCAAAACAAGCCCGATGGTTTTGGTAGGGAACATTTTACCTTTGGACGAAACGATATGCATTGCCTCTTCTCGATTTCAGTTTTTTTTCCTAGTATCAACATAGATCAATAGGGGTGTTGTGTGAATTTTTGGGATTTTCTGGGGTTCGCTTGGACATTTTTATACATTAACTGAGTTTTCTATGCATTCATGTGCATAATTCAAATTTGAATTACATGCACACATATGCTCTAATGCATATAAATTGGTTGAAAATTCAAATATGTGTCCTTGGTTGCATGCTTAATTAGGTCTCATGCAAGAAATGAGAATGAATGTCAAACACCCAGCCACCGTCACTCAGCCGCAAACATTGAGATATATATCTAGTTTTTAAATTTTAGTAAATCCAAAGCTCGTCTAAAATTCATGAAACTTGGCATGCTGTCATGGAGCGGCATCAACATGCCGTGGTAAAAATTTTGTCCCATTTGGGATAGGTTTGGGGATATGCTTCTCACAAATTAAACCAGAGCTTCTCACAACAAGCCCGATGGTTTCGGTAGGGAACGTCTCACCTTTCTGGACGAAACGAGATGCATTGCCTCTTCTCGATTTCAATTTTCTTCCTAGTGTCAACATTGAACAACAGGGGTGTTGTGTTAAATTTTGGGATTTGGGGGGGGGGGTCGCTTGGACATTTTTATACATTAACTGAGTTTTCTATGCATTCATGTGCATAATTTCAAATTTGAACTACATGCACACATATGCTCTAGTGCATATAAATTGGTTGAAAATTCAAATATGTGTCCTTGGTTGCATGCTTAATTAGGTCCCATGCAAGAAATGAGGATGAATGTCAAACACCCTGCCACCGTTACTCGGCCACAAACATTGAGATATATATACCTGGTTTTTAGATTCTAGTAAATCCAAAGCTCGTCTGAAATTCATGAAACTTGGCATGTTGTCATGGAGCGGCATCAACATGTCGTGGTAAAATTTTTGTCCCATTTGGGGCAGGTTTGGGGATATGCTTCTCACAAACCAGAGCTTCTCACAACAAGCCTGATGGTTTTGGTAGGGAACGTCCCACCTTTGGGGACAGAACGATATCCATTGCCTCTTATTGCTTTGAAATTTTTTCTCATGTCAACATAGAACAACTGGAGTGTTATGTCAATTTTTGGGATTTTTCGGGGTTCGTTTGGACATTTTTATGCATTAATTGAGTTTTCAATGCATTTATGTGTATAATTCAAATTTTAACCATTCACATGACGCCACGTGTCTTGGTTTTAATGGCTATAGGTTTTAATGGCTCTTGATCGCAAACGTTTTAGAAAGAACACCTGTATGCAAAGTAACCACTTTACAAACAATTTGGTAAGATTTGCATCTGTCATATTGGGTATGTTGTCATTTGTCAAACTGGAAAGATTGTCATTTGTTTATCTAGTAACATTGCCATTTGTCAACCTTGTAACACTGCGATTTGTCAAAATATGAAGCTAAAAATCACTAGCAGTATCTAAGTTTTGCAACTAAAATTCAGTAATTAAGCATAGATGGAGGCGAGGAGACATGTTTAGCTGGGCGTGCAGCGGGTGGCGCAGTTCCCGATACAGCTTTAATGCTGAAGAGGGAGAGGGTAGCGGTTCCTGAAATGTTGAACGACCAATGATGCATCCTCCTTCAATTAGCATCATGAATGCATGACGGAAGTAATGGGAGGAGGACCGGGAAAAGAGGTAGCACGATGTGAATGCAACATAGTTTGCACTCATATAAAGGCGCCCCTCCATTCCAATGCATCTACCACATCGTACGCACCTAAGCATTTGCCTAAGCACCTACACTAAGCGCAAAAGTGCTCACTCCAGACCCATGGCGGCGATGTGCGCGAGCGGCCAGCGGCTGTGCCATACGGTCCACGACGCCGGCCTGCGGCATGGCACCGAGGATCGCCTCCAGACGGTGTTGGCGACCGGCTGGTGGATGGCCGCCGTCGACACCAGCTACGACTCTCAGTTGGACTAAATGATCGTTGCCACCACCAACAAGTTTGTCGTCGTCAAGAAGCTCGTGAACTACATCACCGTACTCCTCCAGCCCGCGCGGCCGGGCTCCTCATTGCCTGCCACCCTAGTCGGCCTCCATGGTCGAAACCTCTTTCAAGCATTGGTGGCCCTGCGACTGCCCGCCGACGCCACGAAGAATGTCCACCTAGAGGTCGCGCTCACTGCGAGGCGCCTCACCCTGCAAGAATTCATTGACCTACACATCCACGTGTACGAGCAAATCGTGTACATAGGTATCTACAAGGCTAGTGAAGACGCTATGACGTTGGCCTTCTTCAACCGACTGGAAGCCTTGGATGCCTTTGCTGAGAAGCACATTGACCTCGCCACAAAAGCCGTCGATCCTTAGCCGCCGGTCGGTGGCCCGGCGCACTGAGTTGAGGAGGAGGAGGTCGTACGTTGATGAATGCATCTTTCTTCTTGCCTCCTTAATTCTTATTGTGCTATTGCATTCTCGTTCTAGTCAATACATACATGTGTGATCCCTTTGCTTAATTATATGCATCACTGTAACTAGTACTCCATCCTGTCAATTTATAAGTTGTGCCGCCAGTGTTTGGGGCCGGCGCACGACAGAATAAGCACACCCGCCATAACATACAGAAAGGACATCCAGCAGTTCCAATGGCAATTTGTCAAAATATGCAGCTAAAAATCACTAGCACTATCTAATTTTTGCAACTAAAATTCAGTAATTAAGCATATATTTCATTCATAGATTAAGCAGTCGTGCTTAATCTATACAAATGGTTCAACCGTTAGGCGTCACGGCACGCTGTGCTCGCCATTAGGCGCCGCGGTGCACTCTGCTCGCGTCTGTCACCGCGCTCGGGTTGTGGACAACTTTTCCTTGCGTGTTCAACTTCTATATGCATATATATGGTTGCTCATCATTAAGGCTACCACGGAGCGCTCTGCTTGCATCCCTCCGCGCGTGCTCTGCCAGCGGTTGGGCCTGCGCACGATCACGTCGAGGGCCCCATATGCATGCGGTTGTGCCGCGCGCGTTGCCACGCGGTGCAATTACGTGCGCCACGATGGAGTTACGCGTTGCGAATTAGAACTACCATCAGGACGTGCCGTCCGGCCTCCCCTTTAATTCCCGCGACCATTATAGCCTTAGTCTATTCAACCTTTTGATCGCGCCGCACAACACAACAAAGCACACCCACAACGACACATAGAGAGGGGATGTCTAGCGGCGCTCCAATGGAGTTCGGCGAGCATAAAGTGGAGACCCACACGAGGGAGACGGATCTCTCAATGGTGTACACCATTGACCTGGCCATGGTGGATGACTACATCAACACCATTGAGCAGTTGCTTGTTAGATACAAGTACAAGGTGGTCGGCATCGACCTCCAGTACACTGATGATAGTCCCGGCATAGATCAGAAGGTTGCCATCACCTAGTTGTGCATGCGCCATCATGTCCTCATCTACCACTACTGCATGGCCAGAGAGCCTTGCGACTGTTTCAACAGGTTTGTCAAGAACACTGACTACAAGTTCGCCACGGTGGAAACCACCGACGATGTAAAAGTGCTCAATATTACGGGCTTGGCCTGCGAGAACCTTGTCGAAATCGGTGACCACTACAGGGTCTGGGGTAGCACGAAGAAGGACTCCCTGGTCGAACTCGCCTCGGCCATCATCGACCCCTACTATGAAAAGATGAAGCAGGATGCCCAGAGAACAAGTGTCGTATCCTGGCACAGGGCCTGGGTGTGGCGACTAGATGAACCTCACCTCAGGTTCGCGGCCAAGAGCATGTACACATGCTTCGAGATGTACAGGTGGATTATTGACATGAGGAAGTGCCTCGTTACCCAAATTGACAAGCCCAGATCGAGCCACAAGCAAAGCAAGCGTCACTAGAAGTAGATGATGATCAGATGATCGTTTATGCTAGTTAATCATGCATGTAATATATAGTTTACTTTATTGATGTGTGGAAGTGTTATGTGTGTAGTAGCCACCTATGAAGTTATGCATGTAATAGTTTACTTTGGTGTGTGCAAATGCCATGGTTGTAGTAGCCACATATGTAATTGGATGTTTAATTTGGTTAATCATGCATGTATATATATGTAGTTGCTCTGTATGCAATCACATTGCACAACACACACGTCTTATTAGCAGGAATCGTTTGTGTTATTATCGGTCTTCGCACATATTTCTGATTACAGACCTGTTTCTCGCTTATCACACACATCTTGTTATATTGAACCGTTTATCTTCTCTTATCTCAACACAAACAGTTCATCCGCGTGAACCGCATGTCGTATATCGCACACACCTTGATTTGGCTGACCATTTCTTTTGTGTTGCCTAATCACAAATAGTACATCCTAGTGAACCGTATGATGTTTATCGCACACACCTTCATCTGGCTGCCCGTTTCTTTTGTTGCTCCTCATCGCAAACGGTTAATTGCATTGAACTGTAAGCCCTACATCACACATGGAACTAAAATCTGAACCGTGTTTGATGCCTCCGTCATCGCAAATGTTTTGCACATTTTTTGACGGGGTTTTCACAGCACTGTTTGCGATTAATGCATCGCACACAGTTTCGTCAAAGGGTCTCTAATTGTAGTGCTGCATTAGCAGCAGCCTGCAGTAGTGTTTGTGCATGTCTCTCTCTCTCTCTCTCTATATATATATATATATGGCCTCATGAAGGAGAAAGTATCGCTCTAGCTTGGGGGAGGCTTAAGTCAATGTTATATTCATGCCCCAATCATGAGCTCTCAAGATAAATTATTAGTCAGAATTTTTATGTTCAGCATTCTCGTGATGATCAAGCCATGCTCGATACTTCTTGTACTGATTCTTTTATGAAGAAGACTACTGAATTCAGGTGGGATCTTTTAGAAAGAACTAAATGCAACTCTGAAGATTGGGAACTCGAGCAGGTAAAGAGTCAAGTATTAAGCTTAAGTTTGTTTGTGTTAAATCTTTTATGAATACTAAAGCTTTTCAGAAGTTTAGCCCTAAATATGGACTTGACTCTAAGATAGTAGTCTCTTTCTGTGAATCATTTGCTACTCATGCTGATCACCCTAAGGAGAAGTGGTCTAAATATCACCCACCTACTAAAGAGGAAATTAAAGAACCGGTCATAGCTAAAGATGAAACTATTATCTATAATGTTAACCTAGTTGTCCCTACTTCTTACATTGAAAATCCTCCTTTCCCAGTCAAGATGAAAGAGCATGCTAAGGGTTCAACTGTGGTTCGTAAAAGTCATATTAGAGCACTTAAACCTCCTGAGAAAATTAAAGTGGAACCTAGTGTTGCTATGGTTAAAGATCAATTGGTAGAAAATATTGATGGGCATGTTATTACTTCTATGATGAAGCTGCTAGAATTGCCAAGCCTGATGAAAAAGATAAACATAGACCTGTAGTTGGCATGCCTGTTGTCTCAGTTAAAAGAGGAGATCATTGTTATCATGGTTTTGATTTAGGTGCTAGCGCGAGTGCTATTACTTTTGCCTTATAGCAAGAAATTATGAATGATACAACATCTGCTGAAATAGAAGACATAGATGTTACTATTAAACTTGCTAATAGAGACACCATCACACCACTTGGGATTGTTAGAGATGTTGAAGTCTTGTGTGGGAAAATAAAATCCGCTACTAATTTTCTTGTTCTTGGTTCCCACAAGATGAATTTTGCTCCTTTATTTTTAGTAGACCTTTCTTGAACACTGTCAATGCTACTATAGATTGCCATAAACAAACTATGAGTGTTCGCTTTGGTGATGAGTCCCATGAATTTAATTTCTCCAAGTTTAATAGACAACCACATAAGAAAGAATTGCCTAGTAACGATGAAATAATTGGTCTTGCTTCTATTATTGTGCCTCCTACTGATCCACTAGAACAATATTTGCTAGACCATGAAAATGATATGCATATGCATGAAAGAAATGAAATAGATAAAAAATTCTTCTAACAACGACCTCTGCTCAAGCACAATTTTCCTATTGAAACTCTTGGAGGCCCTCCTCCACCTAAAGGTGATCCTGTGTTTGAATTGAAACAATTGCCAGACACTTTGAAATATGCTTATCTTGATGAGAAAAGGATATATCATGTTATTATTAGTGCTAACCTTTTAGAACACGAAGAAGAAAGATTATTGAAAATTCTGAAGAAGCACCTGCTGCTATTGGATATACTCTTCATGATCTTGAGGGCATTAGTCCCACTCACTGTCAGCACAAGATTAATATGGAACCTGATGCTAAACCCATTGTTGATCATCAATGACAATTGAATCCCAAAATGAAAGAAGTGGTAAGATTTGAAATACTAAATCTTCTGGAAGCAGGTATAATCTATCCCATAGCTGATAGTAGATGGGTAAGTCACGTTCATTGTGTCCCTAAGAAAGGAGGCATTACTGTTGTTCCCAATGATAAAAAATGAACTTATCCCACAAAGAATTGTTACTAGCTATATAATGGTAATTGATTTTACAAAATTAAATAAATCCACTAGAAAAGATCATTACCCTTTGCCTTTTATTGATCAAATGTTGGAAAGATTGTCTAAGCACACACACTTTTGCTTCCTTGATGGATATTCTGGTTTTTCTCAAATACCTGTTTCACAACCTGATCAAGATAAAACCACTTTTACTTGTCGTTTTGGAACTTATGCTTATAGACATATGCCTTTTGGACTATGCAATGCACATGCTACTTTTCAAATATGTATGACTGCTATAATCTCTGATTTTTGTGAAAAGATTGTTGAGGTTTTCATAGATGACTTTTCTGTTTATGGAACTTCTTTTGATGATTGCTTAAGCAGCCTTGATCGAGTTTTGCAGAGATGTGAGCAAACTAATCTTGTCTTGAATCGGGAGAAGTGCCACTTTATGGTTAATGAAGGTATTGTCTTGGGTCATAAAATTTCTGACCGAGGTATTGAGGTGGATAAAGCTAAGGTTGATGCAATTAAGAAAATGCCACATCCCCGAGATATCAAAGGTATTTGTAGTTTCCTTGGTCATGCTAGTTTCTATAGGAGATTTATTAAAGACTTCTCTAAAATTTCTAGGCCTCTTACTAATCTTTTACAAAAGGATGTCCCATTTGTTTTTGATGATGACAGTGTAGAAGCCTTTGAAACACTTAAGAAAGCCTTAACTTCTGCACCTATTGTTCAAGCACCTGACTAGAACTTGCATTTTGAAATTATGTGTGATGCTAGTGATTATGCTATTGGTGATGTTCTAGGACAAGGAGTTGGTAAGAAATTACATGGTATTCATTATGCTAGCAAAACTCTAGACAGTGCTCAAAGAAATTATGCTACTACTGAAAAAGAATTTTTAGCAGTTGTGTTTGCTTGTGATAAATTCAGGTCTTACATTGTTCATTACAAAGTAATTGTTCACACTGATCATGCTACTATAAAATATCTTATGGAAAAGAAAGATGCTAAACCTGGACTCATTAGGTGGGTTCTCTTGTTGCAAGAATTTGATTTACATATCACTGATAGGAAAGGAGCTGAGAACTCAATAGTAGATAACTTGTCTAGGTTAGAGAATATCCTTGATGACCCACTACCTATAGATGATAGCTTTCCTGATGAACAAGTAGCTGCAATAAATGTTTCTCATAACACTCCTTGGTATGTTGACTATGCTAATTACATTGTTACTAAATACATACCACCTATTTTCACATGCCAACAAAAGAAAAAATTATTCTATGATTTCAGACATTACTTTTGGGATGACCCACATCTTTATAAAGGAGTAGGTATTATTAGACGTTGTGTACCTGAGCATGAACAGGAACAAATCCTACAGAAATGTCATTCCAAAGCTTATGGAGGGCATCATGCGGGAGATAGAACTGCTCACAAGGTATTGCAATCTGGTTTTTATTGACCTCCTCTCTTCAAAGATGCCCGTAAGTTTGTTTTATCTTGTGATGAATGCCAAAGAATTGGTAATATTGGTAAGCATCAAGAAATGCCTATGAATTATTCACTTGCTATTGAACCATTTGATGTTTGGGGTTTTGATTATATAGGACCTTTTCCTTCCTCTAATGGGTATACTCATATTTTAGATGTTGTTGATTATGTCACTAAGTGGGTAGAAGCCATTCCAACTAGTAGTGCTAATCACAACACTTCCATCAGAATGCTTAAAGAAGTTATTTTCCCAAGGTTTGGAGTCCCTAGATATTTAATGATTGATGGTGGTTCACATTTTATTCATGGTGCTTTCCATAAAATGCTTGCTAAATATGATGTTAACCATAGAATTGCATCACCCTTTCATCCTAAATCTAGTGGTCAAGTTGAACTTATCAATAGAGAAATAAAACTAATACTACAAAAATCCGTTAATAGGCCCCGAAAGAATTGGTCTAAAAAATGGATGATGCACTTTGGGCCTATAGAAAAGCTTATAAAAATCCTATGGGTATGTTTCCTTATAAGATGGTTTATGGAAAAGCTTGTCATTTACCTCTTGAGTTAGAACATAAAGCATATTGGGAAATAAAATAACTCAATTATGATTTCAAACTTGCCGGAGAAAAGAGGTTATTTGATATTAGCTCACTAGATGAATGGGGAACCCAAGCTTATGAAAATGACAAATTGTTTAAAGAAAATTTTAAAAGATGTCATGATAACAGAATCTAAAAGTGGGAATTCAAAGTTGGAGAATATGTTCTTTTGTACAACTCTCATTTTAGATTCTTTGCAGGAAAACTTCTCTCCAATTGGGAAGGACCGTATGTTATTGAAGAGGTTTATCGCTCTAGAGCTATCAAGATCAATAATGCCGAAGGTACAAACCCGAAGGTGGTCAATGGTTAAAGAATTAAACACTATATCTCAGGTACGACTATTAATGTTGAAAACAATATTATTCAAACCATGACACCGGAGGAACACATAAAAGAAACCTTCTGGAATACTCCAGAATAATTGAAAAAGAGGAGGTACGTGATACGGTAAGTAAACGGACTCCAAAAAATCCGCAAAAATATTTTCTATCCATTTGGAATATTTTAAAAATTAGGAAAAAAGAAATAAACAGGAAGGCACCCGAGGGAGCAGAAGACACCAGGGCGCGCCAGGCCCCCCTAGAGTGTCCAAGTGGGTTGTGCCCACCTCGAGAACATTCCCGACTTTGTTTTTCTCCCGTTTGCTTGTTTCCCAAGATAAAAAATCTTTGTATACCCCCCGAACGTATTGACCACCATATCATGGAGAAATCTTTTGTTCTTCTTTCTTGCTGTTTTCTAACAGATCTAGATCGCCATGGCCACTTCAAGCTCCTCCAAGGACAAGTTCTTCGAGAACGTCATCAACCCGTATTTGCGGGAGGTGATGCAGCACCCTCAAGCCATTGAGATGTGTGAGGGGGTGCTTCACATTACGGACGTCCAGGGGCCCAAGAGGACGGGATCCATGGAGGCTAGGCTCGAAGCTATGGAGCAAGAGGCTTCAAGTGCAAGGGGGTGGTGGAACGGGACTCAATGCCAATCACCTCATGATTACGGATTTTATCCATGATCTCAAGGTGGATGGCCGGTCCATGAACGACGTCCTCTTCACCCTCAACGAGCAAATCAACTTTCTGCAAAGCCAAATCTACGATCTCCAAAACCAAGTCTTTGAATATGAGGCAAGGTTTAAAGGTATGAGTTTGGCTGCCAGCTGCAGGACTCGCGAGACTCGTTCTTCCTCTTATGATGGTGAACCACTGCCATGGAAATCGGAGGATAAGCTCGCTACTTTCTCATCACCACCACCATCTTCTTCATCACCAAAGGAGACTTGAGTTCATGGTAGGAGCACTCCCCTTGGCTTGTGCCAAGCTTGGGGAGGTGCCCCGGTATCGTATCACCACCACTATCTTTGCCCTTACTTATTTTAGTTCGGTTTTTGGTTATCTTTTGGTTTAGTTTTGATCCTTTCTTTTTGAGTGCTCACTTAGTGATCTACCTATCTATGTAATCGTGTGCAAGTTATATAATAAGGTTTTGATGTGAGTCTTTGCTTCTTTACTCTTATGTTGCAAATCAAATAAAAGAAAAAAATAAATGAAAAAGATCATATGCTAATCTTATGGTAAGTAATAACATCACATAAGGAAGAGCATAAGTGGTAAAAATTGTTGGAGATTGACAAACATAGCATTGGTCGATGATGCAACTCATGAAAGAATTAATACGGGAAGAGAAGATTCACATGCAAATATACTATCTTCGACATCTTTTATGATTGTGAGCTCTTGTTAAATATTAATGCCAAAATAGTTGATGTTGGACAAGGAAGACAATGTAATGAATTATGCTTGTTCATATTCACATAGAAGTTATATTGTTATAGATCCTTCAACATGTGGTGCTTGCCTAATATCTTTTCTAGCCAAAAACTCCACACTAAGTAGAGATACTACTTGTGCATCCAAAAACCTTAAACCCAAATTCATGCCTTGAGAGTCCACCATACCAACCTCTGGATTGAGTAAGATCCTTCAAGTAAGTTGTCATCGGTGCAATAAGGCAATAAAAACTGCTTCCAAAAGTGTTGGATCATTTAGCGCAAGAGAAAATTGAGTGTTGTACGAACTTGTGATGGCAGAGAATAAAAGCGACGACTGCATAATAAAGGTTGCTATCATAAGGGGCAATATAACGCACGTTCTTTTGCATTAAGGGGTTTGGCATAAACAAAATGTGCATGCCAACCTCATCTTCCCTCTGTGAAGGGCCTATCTTTTACTTTCATGTATTTACTTTTATGCAAGAGTCAAAGTATTCTTCCCTATTCCTTTTTATTTACTCTTTTGGCAAGCATCATGCGACAAGGAAAGATCTAAGCACATATCCAGTTGGATGTGAGTGAGCATGAATTATTATTGTTGACATCACCCTCGAGGTGAGTATGTTGGGAGGCAAAACTATAAGCCCCTATCTTCCTATGTGTCTGGTTGAAACTTTTTTCTCATGGGTACGATGTGAGTGTTAGCAATCATAGAAGATTAAATGATGGTTGAGTATGTGGACTTGCCAAAAGGCTCCGGCACGTGACCCTTCGTGAAAATATGATGAATTGTAGTTGCAAAGTTGACTGAGAACATAGTTTGCTAGTTTTCAATAGAGTTTATGCTTTATACTTCAATGTTGTGATGGATTGTTACTTGTTCATGAGAAGTTATATGATGAAAGTTGTCTGATAAAGTTTTACGTTAAAGTTCTTTGTTTTTATAATAATAATCATGATGCTTCTCTGTCCGTATTTTGTTTTTATCGACACCTCTCTCTCTCTCTAAGCATGTGGACATGTTTCTCGATATCGGTTCTTCGCTTGAGGACAAGCGAGGTCTAAGCTTGGGGGAGTTGATACGTCCATTTTGCATCATGATTTCCTACTGTTATTTATAACGTTTTTATGTATAATAATGCTTTTTGGAGTACTTCTAATGCCTTTTCTCTCATAATATGCAAGGTTTACACAAAGAGGGAGAATACTGGCAGCTGGAATTCTAAACCTAAAAAAGCACGTCAGAGTTACCTATTCTGCACATCTTCAAATAAGTTGAAACTTCACGGAGAATTTTTATGGATTATTTAAGAATTATTGGAGCAAATAACTACTAGAGGGGCCCACCAGGGTGGCACAACCCACCTGGGCGTGCCAGGGCCCCCAGGCGCGCCCTAGTGGGTTGTTCCCTCCTCGGCCCACCTCCGGTGCCCATCTTCTAGTATACTTTCGGGATGAAGTGCTGTCGTCTCGAGGCGGAACTTGGGCAGGAGCACATTTGCCCTCCGGCTGAGCGATTCTGCCAAGGGAACTTCCCTCCCGGAACCAACAACTCTCCCATCTTTGGGAGGGCAATCTCCATCAACATCTTCAACAACACCATCTCCTCTCAAACCCTAGTTCATCTCTTGTGTTCAATATTTGTACCGGAACATTAGATTGGTACTTGTGGGTGACTAGTAGTTTTGATTACATCTTGTAGTTGATTACTATATGGTTTATTTGGTGGAAGATTATATGTTCAGATCCATTATGCTATTTAATCCCCCTCTGATATTGAGCATGATTATCATTTGTGAGTAGTTAGTTTTGTTCTTGAGGTTAGTCATGTTGCAAGTAATCATGTGAACTTGATATGTGTTCGATCTTTTGATGATATGTATGTTGTGATTCCCTTAGTGGTGTCATGTGAATATCGACTACATGGCACTTCACCTTATTAGAGCCTAAGGGAATGCATTGTGGAGTATTTATTAGATGATGGGTTGCTAGAGTGACAAAAGCTTATACCCTGGTTTATGCGCTACTTCATAAAGGACCGATTTGGATCCAAAAGTTTAACGCTATGGTTAGATTTTATCTTAACACTTTTCTCGTAGTTGCGGATGCTTGCGAGTGGGTTAATCATAAGTAGGAGGTTTGTTTAAGTAAGAACATCACCTAAGCACCGATCCACCCACATATCAAATTATCAAAGTAGCGAACACGTATTAAGCCAACATGATGGAAGTGATATGACGAAATTCCTGTGTACCCTCAAGAACGCTTTGCTTATTATAATAGACCGTTTTGGCCTGTCCTTCGCCTCAAAAGGATTGGGCTACTTTGTTATACTTTATTTACCATTACCGTTACTTGCTTGTTACAAATTACCGTTCTATCAAACAACTTGTTACCGACAATTTCAGTGCTTGCAGACATTACCTTGCTGAAAATCACTTGTCATTTCCTTCTGCTCCTCGTTGGGTTCGACACTCTTACTTATCGAAAGGACTAGGATTGAGCCCCTATACTTTTGGGTCATCACTGGCAGCCCTCCCTCTCCCCTCTAACCTATATATAGTGGAGGTTTGGTGCCCAATTGAGATGTACAAGTTTTGGAGCCTCCTCTAGTTGATCTAGTTCTAGTTCTCGTTGGTCTTAGTTGACTAATTAGAGCTAGCCCTAGCCACCTCTAATCCTCATAATTAGAAGCCCCGTGTGGTTCTAATCTCCTCCCTCTAATTCTCCGGCGACGATTAGCTCTAGACGGCGAAGCGCTGCCAGATCGTGAAGAATGTATGCTTGCAACCAAGTAGAGAGGTCGTGCTTTCGGTCTTTCGTTCAAGGGAGCGTCCAAGGGCGGTTCGCGGGATCATCATCGATGTTCGAGGGAATCCAAGTACGATCTACACCAATTCGTCTACTTCCACTTCACTCCCAGAGTCGGCAACGATCGCCTGAAATGTCAGCACACACATGAACACTTGCACCTATGTCCACCCAAAAATCGGTGGACTGAAACACAGAAATACAGTAAATAAATTACCATACCCAGATGCACCATTCTCATTGTTGCCCACAATCATGTTGGCAGACTTGAATTCCTGCCCTAGCTTCTTGTACTTGTTTGGGCACTTGTTGACCCAATGTTCCTCCAAACCATAAGTGAAGTAGCCATCTCCCTTATTGTTCTTCTTGAAGGTCTTCTTACCCTTCTTCTTAAAGTTGGTATTTTGTTGGACATTGTTCTTTCCTTGGGCTTGTGGGAATTGAAGTTCCTCTGGTGCACCATGTTGGCGATAGAAGTTCCATCGACCCCTTTTCCGTGTGAGTAACATCTATGTCTTCTATTTCAGTGGGTGCTATATCATTCATAATTTCTTGATATAAGGTAAAAGGAATAGCACTCACGCTAGCACCTGTGTCACATGAACCATGATAACAGTGATCTCCTATCTTAACTGAGACAACATGCATGCCAACAATAGGTATATGTTTATCTTTTTCATCAGGTTTGGCAATTCTACCAGCTTCAGCACAGAAGTAAATAACATGCCCATTAATATTATCGACTAAGAGATCTTAACCATAGCAACACTAGGTTCTACTTTGATTTGTTCAGCTGGTTTAGATGTTTTAATATAACTTTTGTTGACCACAGTTGAAACTTTAGCAAGTCCCTTCATCCTAACAGGGAAAGGTGGTTTTTCAATATAAGCAATGGGAACAACTAGATCAACATTATAAATGATAGTTTCTTCTTTATCTTTTATTGGTTCTTTAATTGGTGGGTTATATTTGAACCACTTCTCCTTAGGAAGATCAACATGAGTAGCAAAAGATTCACAAAAGGAAGCTACTATCTCAGAGTCAAGTCCATATTTAGTGCTAAACTTTCGAAAAGCATCGGTATTCATAAAAGATTTAACACAATCAAACTTAGGCTCAATACCCGACTCTTTACCTTCTCGAGTTCCCAATCTTCAGAGTTGCGCTCAATTCTTTCTAAAAGATCCCACCGGAATTCAATAGTTTTCTTCATAAAAGAACCAGTACAGGAAGTATCGAGCATGGATTGATCATTACGAGAAAGCCGAGCATAAAAATTCTGAATAATAATTTCTCTTGAGAGCTCATGATTGGGGCATGAATATAACATTGAATTAAGCCTTCCACCAAGCTAGAGCGATACTTTCTCCTTCACGAGGCCAAAAATTATATATATAATTCCGATCACAATGAACTAGATGCATAGGATAAATTTTTTGATGGAATTCCAATTTCATCTGATTCCAGTTCCAAGATCCAATATCATCGCATAGCCTATACCATGTCAATGCCTTTCCCTTTAAAGACAAAGGGAAAACCTTCTTCTTAGATTCATCTCCGAGTAAACCTACAAGCTTAAACAATCCAAAAATTTCATCCACATATATCAAGTGCATATCAGGATGTTCGGTTCCATCTCCTGCATAAGGATTAGCTAGCAGTTGTCTACCATACTCAAAGGAATTTCATATTCAATATTTTCAGTAGGTGCAGTAGGTTGAGGGGTAACTAATTGTGGTTCCGGTCGAGGTGAAGATACCCCAAACAAACCCCTCAAAGGATTGTTTTCTGTAGTAACAAGTGACAATAAATTTCAGCACGTAGTAATAATTTTTCCTTACCAATTTCCACTTACCAAGAGTGCTTCACTCCTTGGCAATGGCTCCAGAAAATAGCCTTGATGACCCACAAGTATATGGGATCAATTGTAGCCTTTTCGATATGTAAGAGTGTTGAACCCAACAAGGAGAAGAAGGAAATGACAAGTGGTTTTCAGCAAGGTAATGTCTGCAAGTGCTGAAATTATAAGTAACAGAGTAGTTTGATAGCAAGATAATTTGTAACGAGCAAGTAACGATAGTAGTAAGAAAAGTGCAGCAAGGTAGTACAATCCTTTTGAGGCAAAGGACAGGCCAAAACGGTCTCTTATGATAAGCAAAGTGTTCTTGAGGGTACACGGGAATTTCATCTAGTCACTTTCACCATGTTGGTTCGATTCGTGTTCGCTACTTTGATAATTTGGTATGTGGGTGGACCGATGATTAGGTGTTGTTCTTACTTGAACAAACCTCCTACTTATAATTAACCCCCTCACAAGCATCCGCAACTACGAGAAAAGTATTAAGAATAAATTATAACCATAGCATTAAACTTTTGGATCCAATCGGTCCCTTACGGAATAGCGCATAAACTAGGGTTTAAGCTTCTGTCACTCTCGCAACTCATCATCTAATAACTACTCCACAATGCATTCCCTTAGGCCCAAATATGGTGAAGTGTCATGTAGTCGATGTTCACATGACACTACTAAGGGAATCACAAGATACATATCACCAAAATATCAAACACATATCAAGTTCACATGATTTCTTGCAACATGATTTCTCCCGTGACCTCAAGAACAAAAGTAATTACTCACAAATGATAATCATGCTCAAGATCAGAGGGTTATTAAATAGCATAATGGATCTAAACATATAATCTTCCACCAAATAAACCATATAGTAATGAACTACAAGATGTAATCAACACTACTAGTCACCCACAAGCACCAATCTATAGTTCCGGTACAAAGATTGAATACAAGAGATGAACTAGTGTTTGAGAGGAGATGGTGTTGTTGAACATGTTGATGGAGATTTCCCTCCCCAAGATGGGAGAGTTGCTGGTGATGACGGTGACGATGATTTCCCCCTCCGGGAGGGAAGTTCCCCCGGCGGAGTCGCTCCGCCAGAGGGCAAAAGTGTTCCTGCCCAAGTTCCGCCTCGAGACAGCGGCGCTTCGTCCCAAAAGTCCTCTCCTTATTTTTTCTAGGTCAAAATGACTTATGTACTAGAAGAGGGGCACCGGAGGTGGGCCAAGGTGAGCATAACCCACCAGGGCGCGCCTGGGCTCCCTGGCGCGCCCAGGTGGGTTGTGCCCACCTGGTGGGCCCCCTCTGGTACTTATTGGCTCCAAAAATCCTCATTTATTCCATAAAAAATCCTCTTAAGTTTTGGAGTTGTGTAGAATAGGTAGCCTGACGTAGCTTTTTCAGGTCCAGATTTCCAGCTGCCGAAATTCTCCCCCTTTGTGTGTACCTTGCATATTATGATAGAAAAGGCATTAGAATTAGTCTAGAAAACATTATTATGAAATAAAACAACATAAATAACAGTAGGTAAACATGATGCAAAAAGGATGTATCAGATGCCATGGAGGAGGGTCAAGAAGTTACCTCCCGTCTTCAAGCTGGATTCATGCTGGAGGAACTTTAGAGCTCAGCAATTCCAAATTCGGTCATTCCTCCCAATGCTAGATTTCTCTCTTATGAAAATATGAAAAAGTGTGTTACTTTTTCTCCCGCGGTTATGAAACATCCATGGGTGATTGGAGCTCTAGCCGTCACGGATAAACTTCGCAAGGAAATAATGGATCTTAAGCGGCAAAATAATAGCTCAAGGAGGAGAAACACATCCTAAGGGGCATCATTGCCAAGAATATCACATTACCACCTTCGAACAAAGAGACATAAATACATGGGTATGGGCACTCCCCTTGGCAACTGCCAAGCTTGGGGGAGGTGCCTCGGTATCTTATCACCATCACACCTCTACTTTGATCGTTTTTCTTAGCTCGGTCCTTTTAGTTATATCTTGATCATGTAGAATAAAGTTTTGGTATGATCTAGCTTTGAGTTTTGTTTTGATCTCTATCTATGTAATTGAGTCCATGAGTTATATATAATAAAGAGTAGTTTTGAGTTGAGGGCTTTGCTTTCTTGCTCTGATCTTGAGGGAATGAAAATAAGAGCAAGAAATAAAAAGATTGTATATTGATCTTCTGGAGAGTAATGACTCACATATAAAAAGTATGATGAATAAAAGTTGTTGAGAGTTGACAAACGTAGTTTTGGTCATTGTTGCAATTAATAGGAAGTAATAAATAAAGAGAGGTTTTCACATATAAATATACTATATTGGACATCTTTTGTAATTGTGAGCACTCATTAAAATATGACATGCTAAAAAGTTGATGTTGGACAAGGAAGACAACATAATGGGTTATGTTTTCTTATATCCAAATAGAAGTTATATTGTCATGGATCCTCCAACATGTTAAGCTTGCTTTTCCCTCTCAAGCTAGCCAAATTCTTTGCACCAAGTAGAGATACTACTTGTGCATCCAAACATCCCTTAAACCAGTTTTGCCATGAGAATCCACCATACCTACCTATGGATTGAGTAAGATCCTCCAAGTAAGTTGTCATCGGTTAAAGCAATAAAAATTGCTCTCTAAATATGTATGATCTATTAGTGTGAAGAAAATAAGCTTTATACGAACTTGTGATATGGAAGAAATAAAAGCGATGGACTGCATAATAAAGTTCTTTATCACAAGTGACAATATAAAGTTACGTTCTCTTGCATTAAGATTCTGTGCATCCAACCATAAAAGCGCATGACAACCTCTGCTTCCCTCTGCGAAGGGCCTATCTTTTACTTTTATCTTCTACCCTTATACAAGAGTCAAGGTGATCTTCACCTTTCCTTTTTACACTTTTTTCTTTTGGCGAGCACTATGTGTTGCAGAGATCCAAATATATATATCCACTGGGATGTAGGTTATCATAAAGTATTATATTGACATTACCCTTGAGGTAAAAGGTTGGGAGGCAAAACTATAAGCCCCTATCTTTCTATGTGTCGGATTGAAGCTTTGAACCCATAAGTATCGTGTGAGTGTTATCAATTGTGAAAGACTAAACGATAGTTGAGTATGTGGACTTGCTATAGGTTCGTGCGTGCAAAGTCTTTGTTTTTCAGCAGAATCAAATCAACTATCATCGTAGGTTATCCTATAGGTTCTACTTGGCAAAAACACTAATTAAAAGATAAAACCACATCCAAACAAAGGCTAGATGGATTATTTATTCCTAAACAGAAGCAAAAACAAAAAACACAAATAAAATTGGGTTGCCTCCCAACAAGCGCTATCGTTTAACGCCCCTAGCTAGGCATAAAAGCAAGGATAGATCTAGGTATTGCCATCTTTGGTAGGCAATCCATAAGTGGCTCTCATGATAGATTCATATGGTAATTTTATTTTCTTTCTAGGAAAGTGTTCCATGCCCTTCTTTAAGGGAAATTGGAATCTAATATTCCCTTCCTTCATATCAATAATTGCACCAATCGTTCTAAGGAAAGGTCTACCAAGAATAATAGGACATGAAGGATTGCAATCTATATCAAGAACGATAAAATCTACGGGCACATAATTCCTATTTGCAACAATAAGAACATCATTAATTCTTCCCATAGGCTTTTTAATAGTGGAATCCGCAAGATGCCAGTTTAGAGAGCAATCATCAAAGTCACGGAAATCTAGCAAATCACACAAAGTTTTGGGGATAGTAGAGACACTAGCACCCAAATCACACAAAGCATGAAACTCATAATCTTTAATTTTAATTTCAATAGTAGGTTCCCACTCATCATAGAGTTTTCTAGGGATAGAAACTTTCAACTCAAGTTTTTCTTCATAAGATTGCATCAAGGAATCAACAATGTGTTCGGTAAAGGCCTTATTTTGACTATAAGCATGAGGAGAATCTAGCACGGATTGCAACAAGGAAATACAACCAATTAAAGAGCAATTTTCATAATTAAATTCCTTGAGATCCAAAATTGTGGGTTTAGCAACATCTAGTTTTTTATTTCTTTCAATTCCACTTTCATCAATTTCATCATCAAGATTTAGAAACTCTGAATTCTTAGAACGCCTTCTAGGTAAAGGAAGATCATATTTAGTTTCATCAAGATTCATATTGCAAAACAAAGATTTAATGGGGGACACATCAATAACTTTTAGATCTTCATCTTGATTTTCATAGGAATTGGAAGAACAAGCTTTAATAAAGGCATCTTTGGAAGCATGCATCCTAGCGGTTCTTTCTTTGCACTCATCAATGGAAATTCTCATGGCTTTGAGAGACTCATTGATATCATGCTTAGGAGGAATAGATCTAAGCTTTAAAGAATCAATTTCAAGAGAAATTCTATCAATGTTCCTAGACAAATCATCAACTTTAAGCAATTTCTCTTCAAGCAAAGCATTAAAATTCTTTTGTGAATTCACAAACTCTTTAACACTACTCTCAAATTCAGAGGGCATCTTATTAAAATTTCCATAAGAGTTGTTGTAGGAATTTCCATAATTATTAGAAGGATTACTAGGATAAGGCCTAGGATTAAAATTCCCTCTATACGCGTTGTTTCCAAAACTATTCCTACCAACAAAATTCACATTCATAGATTCATTATTATTCTCAATCAAAGTAGACAAAGGCATATCATTGGGATCAAGAGAAGTATTTTTAGTAGCAAACATCTTCATAAGTTCATCCATCTTTTCACTCAAAACATTGATTTCTTCTATAGCATGCACTTTTTTACTAGAAGATCTTTCGGTGTGCCATTGAGAATAATTAGCCATAATATTATCAAGCAATTTGGTAGCATATCCTAACGTAATCTATAATACCTAAATAGTTGATCCCCACTATCCTATTTCTCTTGACATGCAGCCTATCCAAGTCATCAGTCCCACTACCACCAATTAGCTTGCCCCATGTAGGCTTTCCATTCATGCTCGCATGCCCATATGATTTTCGGTCTTCCAAGATGTTGGCTCATGGTCTGGAACTGAGGTAGGCATCTGAGGAGACATGATTGATAGTGGGCATTCAAAGAGACATGATCCACCGTTTTAGTTACCATCTACAAATCTTGGCCAGCGCCTCCAAATCGCATCAGCATCCCTTCAAATTATGGTCGATGTGGAGGGGGTAGAAAGGAGGTGAAAAGGATCGGAGGAGTGGTGCACAAGGGTGTGGGAGGACCACATCTCGGAGCTCCCCAACGAGCTTGCGATCCTGCGCTGCACCTCAAATCGTCTATCCACACCGCCGAGGACGAGGAGGATAGAGAAGGAGGACCGGTGGCGCACAGGGAGTCGGAGGACCACATATCGCTGCCGCTCAAGTCGGCCATCTACACCGACGCGCTCCCCTCGCGGCGGCGCGACCTCTCGGAGCAGCGATGGCCCGGGCGCGTCATCGACGGCAGGGACGGGGGAGCAGCTCTCGGCCCTCGATAGGTGAGAGATCTTAGGTGCAGGGACGGGGGACCAGCACCGTCATGCACCACCCGCTTGGCGACGGGGTGCTGAAGGGTATGGACTTCGACATGGAGTCCCCGTCCAGGTACGATGATGACATCGCGAGGAACCAAACATCGCCGTACATGCCTACAAGGTCGATCCAGGTCGTGGGAGGCAGGATTTACATGCTCGGTTGCTCCTCGCGGGCCCGAGATGCAACCACGCTCGGCGTCGGGCTGTTCGAATTTCGATGTCCTGTGGGTGCAATTCTACAGGTCAATTCTACACGAACAAGCTCTGCCAGTTCACGCCCTGAGACAGGAGCATGGAGAGCGCATCGCATATGTGGATGGTGGCATTGCCGGATCGTATACCTCGGCCTGCTGGCGGCGGCGCTGGATGTTGCGGATAGCAGGTTCATCGATGCGGACACGCACCTGTCTCAGGTTCTACTGTGGCTGGAAGGTGCGTCCAATTAACTGAGGATCATCATGTGGAGATGCTCTTACGAGGCTACGACAAGTACTCTGTTGTCTTTAGTGTGAAGCTGCAGATAAACTTGCAAAACCGGAATAAAAATACAGGTACCGGTACATTCTTGTTTACGGGCTCACACCACCGACCTGATAGCTGCTACCAGCATTTTAAATTATGATTTTGTGTTCACTTTTGTGTTACGGTTCTTTATTTCAATTTATAGACACGCCACTTTTTTCTTTGACAAAATTACAGGAAACGATGCATCCTTTTATTACAAAAGCATAATCTGTAAGTGGTTACTGTTTTGTCCATTCTGATTCTGATTCTAACTTAGTCCATACATTGATAGTGCATACTGCATACACAACATAACTCAAGAATTTGCAGGTTGGTGATTCCCTTGACATTCGGCTTCTATGTATTTTTATCTCCCTATTGTTGTTATACAGATACATAGTAGGAGTCATCACATGCAGGCAACCCGATCAAGGTTCCAACACTTACAGGTTTTGCCAGTTCTTGCAAATTTTATGTTTCAACTTTCTCAAGCATTCAACCAAAGTGCAGATCAATATATCAACTAGCATAGGTGATTGCTTACTTGCAGCAGAGCTCGATTTAACCAGGTGTGTACTATGAATTTGTTGGTCCCTTTGGAGATTTTTGTGTTTAACTTGCATAAGGTGTTGATTGGATTTAGAATTTTCTTTGGTTCATAATACTGAAAAAATCTCTACAAGGTGCTGTCTATGATGGATGTATACTACTTTTAGCTTTAGTCCAAAAATATAATATGTGGTCACTAATTAGGTCAAGTGAATATGGTTATAGTATTTATGATAGTATTTTTCAACTCAAAACTCACAAGCTGGATTTAGTAGCATATTTTTGTTTCTGTTTGTTCATATTTGTGACAATACTTTTTGAAGAAATATTAAGGAGCTGGCCCATTGCTGGAAAATTTCTTTTGCGATAACATCGGCAGATGATGTGGCTTCATCAGAATGCAGGAAAATCACGTAGTGGGGAGCTCCCATTTGGATATAGAAAATGAAAACTTCACTTATGTGTCATTTCAATTTCCAGCTTGCAAAAATTAAACCACCTCTCAATACATCTTCCTTCGCCAAATATTCATCAAATCTTATTTAATATTCATGTGTATAAAAACTGATATTCAAATGCTCTATGGAAATATGACTAATCTTCAAAATACAAATTGCAAACCATTGTTATGTTTAACATGTACTTACCCACATGCTAATGTCTTGCGAACAACCAAAACGAGACCAGTGCTCTATTTGTAAGCTTAAGAAACAATTTTTGTGATTATGTTGAGCACTTGGAAGTCTACTAGATGTCCCGCGGCAACGCACGGGGAATACATCTAGTTTCCATAAACGTGCCTCCCGCGGCCGAATCTAAAAGATTTCTAGAAGCAAAATTCAATCCGGCATAAAATTTTTGTATGATCATCCATAAATTCAAACCATCAGTAGGGCAATTGCGAAGCATCAATTTCATTCTTTTCCAAGATTAGGCAACATGCTCATGATCAAGTTGTTTAAAATTCATAATATCATTCCTAAGAGTGATGATCTTAGCGGGAGGAAAATACTTAGAGATAAAAGCATCTTTGCACTTGTTCCAAGAATCAATACTATTTTTAGGCAAAGACAAAAACCAAACTTTAGCACGATCTGTAAGTGAAAACGGAAATAACTTCAATTTGACAATATTGTTATCCATATCTTTCTTCTTTTGCATATCACACAAATCAACAAAATTGTTTAGATGAGTAGCCACATCTTCACTAGGAAGGCCGGTGAATTGATCTTTCATAACAAGATTCAGCAAAGCGGTATTGATTTCACAAGACTCATCATTATTAAGAGGAGCAATCGGAGTACCAAAGAAATCATTATTATTGGTATTCGAGAAGTCACACAATTTGGTATTATCTTACGCCATGGCAACAAGTAATCCAACACACAAGCAAACAGAAAGGCAACGGGAAAAAGGCAAACGGGAAAGAGAGGAGGAGATTGGGAAAGAGAGGGTGAATAAAACGGCAAGGGTGAAGTGGGGGAGAGGAAAACGAGAGGCAAATGGCAAATAATGTAATGCAAGAGATAGGGATTGTGATGGGTACTTGGTATGGTTGACTTGCTTGCATGAGCCTCCCCGGCAACGGCGCCAGAAATTCTTCTTGCTACCTCTTGAGCACTGCGTTGGATTTCCCCGAAGAGGAGAGGATGATGCAGCAAAGTAGCGTAAGTATTTCCCTTAGTTTTTGAGAACCAAGGTATCAATCCAGTAGGAGACCACGCACAAGTCCCTCGTACCTACACAAAACGATAGCTCCTCGCAACCAACGCGATTAGGGGTTGCCAATCCCTTCACGGTCACTTACGAGAGTGAGATCTGATAGAGATGATAAATAATATTTTTGGTAATTTTTGGTATAGAGATGCAAAGTAAAAAGTAAAAGGCAAAGTAAAAACAAAGCAAATAATAAAGTAATGGAGATTGATATGATGAGAATAGACCCGGGGGCCATAGTTTTCACTAGTGGCTTCTCTCAAGAGCATAGATTTTCTATGGTGGGTGAACAAATTATTGTTGAGCAATTAACAGAATTGAGCATAGTTATGAGCATATCTAGGTAATGATCTTGTATATAGGCATCACGTCCGAGACAAGTAGATCGAAACGATTCTGCATCTACTACTATTACTCCACTCATCGACCGCTATCCAGCATGCATCTAGAGTATTAAGTTAAAAACAGAGTAACGCCTTAAGCAAGATGACATGATGTAGAGGGATAAATTCATGCAATATGATAAAAAAAACATCTTGTTATCCTCGATGGCAACAATACAATACGTGCCTTGCTGCCCCTTCTGTCACTGGGAAAGGACACCGCAAGATTGAACTCAAAGCTAAGCACTTCTCCCATTGCAAGAACTACCAATCTAGTTGGCCAAACCAAAAGGATAATTCGAAGAGACTTGCAAAGATAACTCAATCATACATAAAAGAATTCAAAGAAGATTCAAATATTGTTCATAGATAAGCAAGATCATAAACCCATAATTCATAGGTCTCAACAAACACACCGCAAAAAGAAGATTACATCGAATAGATCTCCACGAGAGAGGGGGAGAACATTGTATTGAGATCCAAAAAGAGAGAAGAAGCCATCTAGCTACTAGCTATGGACCCGAAGGTCTGAAGTAAACTACTCACACTTGATCGGAAGGGCTATGGTGTTGATGTAGAAGCCCTCCGTGGTGGATGCCCCCTCCGGCGGAGCTCCGGAACAAGCCCCAAGATGGGATCTCGTGGATACAGAAGGTTGCGGCGGTGGAATTAGGTTTTTGGCTCCTGTTCTGATCGTTTGGGGATGCGTAGGTATATATAGGAGGAAGGAGTACGTCGGTGGAGCAACAGGGGGGCCACAAGGCAGGGGGGCGCGCCCTAGGGGGGGCCTCCACCCTCGTGACCGACTCTTCTGCTTCTTGGAGTAGGGTCCAAGTCTCCTGGATCATGTTCGGTGAGAAAATCATGTTCCCGAAGGTTTCATTCCATTTGGACTCCGTTTGATATTCTGTTTCTTCGAAACACTGAAATAGGCAAAAAAAACAGCAATTCTGGGTTGGGCCTCCGGTTAATAGGTTAGTCCCAAAAATAATATAAAAGTGGAAAATAAAGCCCAATATAGTCCAAAACAGTAGATAAAGTAGCATGGAGAAATCAAAAATTATAGATACGTTGGAGACGTATCTGTGCCCTCGTCAAAGTGGTGAGTTGCCTGAGCCGCTCCAGGCACCAACCTGCTGGCTCTTGAGATGAGGTAAGCACATGCACACTGAGAAAACACCTCGTAGTCTTTGTCGAAGGCACCAATGGTGGCCTCGAGAAAACGCCACGAACTATCATTTAAAGCAGCCAACCGCGCCGCGGCGTCGGCGCATGAGGCGTCGATGGTGGCCTTGATGGCGAGGTGCTCCTCCAAGATCTGGGGGTCGGCACGAATGGCAGCCATCGCGACCTCATCCGCGTGTGGTGCCGCGATTTGCTTCTCCGCTACCAAATGCTCGTTGAGATCCTGGCTATACTGCGTGCACCATGTCTTAGGACGGTGCTTATTTGGTGGAGAGGTTGGTGATTTGGGTGGAAGGTGTCGCGCTCACGCCGATGGTCGGGGCATGTGGGATGTGGAAGGAGGAGGAGGACAGGGTTCAGGTGTGGATTACCTGCCTGGATAGGCGAGGCCGAGCAGCGTGAAGGAGGGTCGCCGGCGAGGAGGCGGCGCTGCAAGCAAGTAGTGAAGGTTTCAACTTGGAAAGGAAGGCGGAAACAGGGGAAATGTGGCTTTTGGTAAGGGGGGCAGGGAGGTAGATATTTTCGCGGAAGCCGAAAATTTGGAATAGCTTCAGCGAAAAAACTGGCGTGCAAAGTGTCATCAGACACGGTCCCTTATTCAGATCGGGCTGTGGACTGTAGCCGATGAACCTTCTCGAGTAATCCATAGGCATACTATACACCGACGGTGCTCCAGGATATTTCGTACTGCATCTCACACGGTTGGTGATAATAAATTGTGTGGGATCTACTTGATTTTTCATCTTGATTTGAATTACATAATGGGGTCACAGCTGCAAAGGATGGTGTTTGAATTGCTAGAACTTCTATCTGTAGTGAACATGCAGCTATAGGTGTGTCGTCAAAAAATTTGGAATTATTTAGGGTTCGTTTGGACATTTTTATACGGTAACTTGGTTTTCTAGAAATTTCAGGTGCACAATTCAAAATTAAACCACATGCACATGCTCTGGTGCACCAAAATGGGTTGTAAAATGATATAAGTGTCCATGGATTGATACTTACATCCCATTCAAGAAATGGGGATGAATTTCAAACACCACAGCATGGTGGCTCTCCGGCAAATGTTGAGGTGCTTGCTTTTGTAATTCTAGTAAATACAAAACTCGTCTAAAATTCATGAACCTTGGCATGCTATCATGGAACGACATCAAGATGTTGGGGTAAAAAATGTTATCCCATTTGGGCCAGGTTATGGTATAAGCTTCTCACAAACCAGAGCTTCTCACACAACAAGCATGATGGTTTCGGTAGGGAACGTTTCACCTTTCTGGACGAAACGATATCCGTTGCATCTTCTCGATTTCAATTTTTTTTTCGAGTGTCAACATAGAACAACATGGGTGTTGTGTCAATTTTTGGGATTTTTCAGGGTTCGCTTGGACATTTTTATACATTAACTGAGTTTCCTATGCATTCATGTGCATAATTCAAATTTGAACTACATGCACATGCTCTAATGCATATAAATTAGTTGAAAATTCAAATCTGTGTCCTTGGTTGCATGCTTAATTAGGTCCCATGCAAGAAATCAGAATGAATGTCAAACACCCTCCACCGTCACTCGGCCGCAAACATTGAGATATATGCCTGGTTTTTAAATTCTAGTAAATCCAAAGCTCGTCTGGAATTCATGAAACTTGGCATGCTGTCATGGAGCGGCATCACATGCCGTGTAATTTTTTTATCCCATTTGGGGCAGGTTTGGGGATATGCTTCTCACAAATTAGAGCTTCTCAGAACAAGCCCGATGGTTTTGGTAGGGAACGTTTTACCTTTGGACGAAACGATATGCATTGCCTCTTCTCGATTTCAGTTTTTTTTCCTAGTATCAACATAGATCAATAGGGGTGTTGTGTGAATTTTTGGGATTTTCTGGGGTTCGCTTGGACATTTTTATACATTAACTGAGTTTTCTATGCATTCATGTGCATAATTCAAATTTGAATTACATGCACACATATGCTCTAATGCATATAAATTGGTTGAAAATTCAAATATGTGTCCTTGGTTGCATGCTTAATTAGGTCTCATGCAAGAAATGAGAATGAATGTCAAACACCCAGCCACCGTCACTCAGCCGCAAACATTGAGATATATATCTAGTTTTTAAATTTTAGTAAATCCAAAGCTCGTCTGAAATTCATGAAACTTGGCATGCTGTCATGGAGCGGCATCAACATGCCGTGGTAAAAAATTTGTCCCATTTGGGATAGGTTTGGGGATATGCTTCTCACAAATTAAACCAGAGCTTCTCACAACAAGCCCGATGGTTTCGGTAGGGAACGTCTCACCTTTCTGGACGAAACGAGATGCATTGCCTCTTCTCGATTTCAATTTTCTTCCTAGTGTCAGCATTGAACAACAGGGGTGTTGTGTTAAATTTTGGGATTTGGGGGGGGTCGCTTGGACATTTTTATACATTAACTGAGTTTTCTATGCATTCATGTGCATAATTTCAAATTTGAACTACATGCACACATATGCTCTAGTGCATATAAATTGGTTGAAAATTCAAATATGTGTCCTTGGTTGCATGCTTAATTAGGTCCCATGCAAGAAATGAGGATGAATGTCAAACACCCTGCCACCGTCACTCGGCCACAAACATTGAGATATATATACCTGGTTTTTAGATTCTAGTAAATCCAAAGCTCGTCTGAAATTCATGAAACTTGGCATGTTGTCATGGAGCGGCATCAACATGTCGTGGTAAAATTTTTGTCCCATTTGGGGCAGGTTTGGGGATATGCTTCTCACAAACCAGAGCTTCTCACAACAAGCCTGATGGTTTCGGTAGGGAACGTCCCACCTTTGGGGACAGAACGATATCCATTGCCTCTTATTGCTTTGAAATTTTTTCTCCTGTCAACATAGAACAACTAGAGTGTTATGTCAATTTTTGGGATTTTTCGGGGTTCGTTTGGACATTTTTATGCATTAATTGAGTTTTCAATGCATTTATGTGTATAATTCAAATTTTAACCATTCACATGACGCCACGTGTCTTGGTTTTAATGGCTATAGGTTTTAATGGCTCTTGATCGCAAACGTTTTAGAAAGAACACATGTATGCAAAGTAACCACTTTACAAACAATTTGGTAAGATTTGCATCTGTCATATTGGGTATGTTGTCATTTGTCAAACTGGAAAGATTGTCATTTGTTTATCTAGTAACATTACCATTTGTCAACCTTGTAACACTGCGATTTGTCAAAATATGAAGCTAAAAATCACTAGCAGTATCTAAGTTTTGCAACTAAAATTCAGTAATTAAGCATAGATGGAGGCGAGGAGACATGTTTAGCTGGGCGTGCAGCGGGTGGCGCAGTTCCCGATACAGCTTTAATGCTGAAGAGGGAGAGGGTAGCGGTTCCTGAAATGTTGAACGACCAATGATGCATCCTCCTTCAATTAGCATCATGAATGCATGACGGAAGTAATGGGAGGAGGACCGGGAAAAGAGGTAGCACGATGTGAATGCAACGTAGTTTGCACTCATATAAAGGCGCCCCTCCATTCCAATGCATCTACCACATCGTACGCACCTAAGCATTTGCCTAAGCACCTACACTAAGCGCAAAAGTGCTCACTCCAGACCCATGGCGGCGATGTGCGCGAGCGGCCAGCGGCTGTGCCATACGGTCCACGACGCCGGCCTACGGCATGGCACCGAGGATCGCCTCCAGACGGTGTTGGCGACCGGCTGGTGGATGCCGCCGTCGACACCAGCTACGACTCTCAGTTGGACCAAATGATCGTTGCCACCACCAACAAGTTTGCCGTCGTCAAGAAGCTCGCGAACTACATCACCGTACTCCTCCAGCCCGCGCGGCCGGGCTCCTCATTGCCTGCTACCCTAGTCGGCCTCCATGGTCGAAACCTCTTTCAAGCATTGGTGGCCCTGCGACTGCCCGCCGACGCCACGAAGAATGTCCACCTAGAGGTCGCGCTCACTGCGAGGCGCCTCGCCCTGCAAGAATTCATCGACCTACACATCCACGTGTACGAGCAAATCGTGTACATAGGTATCTACAAGGCTAGTGAAGACGCTATGACGTTGGCCTTCTTCAACCGACTGGAAGCCTTGGATGCCTTTGCTGAGAAGCACATTGACCTCGCCACAAAAGCCGTCGATCCTTAGCCGCCGGTCGGTGGCCCGGCGCACTGAGTTGAGGAGGAGGAGGTCGTACGTTGATGAATGCATCTTTCTTCTTGCCTCCTTAATTCTTATTGTGCTATTGCATTCTCGTTCTAGTCAATACATACATGTGTGATCCCTTTGCTTAATTATATGCATCACTGTAACTAGTACTCCATCCTGTCAATTTATAAGTTGTGCCGCCAGTGTTTGGGGCCGGCGCACGACACAATAAGCACACCCGCCATAACATACAGAAAGGACATCCAGCAGTTCCAATGGCAATTTGTCAAAATATGCAGCTAAAAATCACTAGCACTATCTAATTTTTGCAACTAAAATTCAGTAATTAAGCATATATTTCATTCATAGATTAAGCAGTCGTGCTTAATCTATACAAATGGTTCAACCGTTAGGCGTCACGGCACGCTGTGCTCGCCATTAGGCGCCGCGGTGCACTCTGCTCGCGTCTGTCACCGCGCTCGGGTTGTGGACAACTTTTCCTTGCGTGTTCAACTTCTATATGCATATATATGGTTGCTCATCATTAAGGCTACCACGGAGCGCTCTGCTCGCATCCCTCCGCGCGCGCTCTGCCAGCGGTTGGGCCTGCGCACGATCACGTCGAGGGCCCCATATGCATGCGGTTGTGCCGCGCGCGTTGCCACGCGGTGCAATTACATGCGCCACGATGGAGTTACGCGCTGCGGATTAGAACTACCATCAGGACGTGCCGTCCGGCCTCCCCTTTAATTCCCGCGACCATTATAGCCTTAGTCTATTCAACCTTTTGATCGCGCCGCACAACACAACAAAGCACACCCACAACGACACATAGAGAGGGGATGTCTAGCGGCGCTCCAATGGAGTTCGGCGAGCATAAAGTGGAGACCCACACGAGGGAGACGAATCTCTCAATGGTGTACACCATTGACCTGGCCATGGTGGACGACTACATCAACACCATTGAGCAGTTGCTTGTTAGATACAAGTACAAGGTGGTCGGCATCGACCTCCAGTACACTGATGATAGTCCCGGCATAGATCAGAAGGTTGCCATCACCTAGTTGTGCATGCGCCATCATGTCCTCATATACCACTACTGCATGGCCAGAGAGCCTTGCGACTGTTTCAACAGGTTTGTCAAGAACACTGACTACAAGTTCGCCACGGTGGAAACCACCGACGATGTAAAAGTGCTCAATATTACGGGCTTGGCCTGCGAGAACCTTGTCGAAATCGGTGACCACTACAGGGTCTGGGGTAGCACGAAGAAGGACTCCCTGGTCGAACTCGCCTCGGCCATCATCGACCCCTACTATGAAAAGATGAAGCAGGATGCCCAGAGAACAAGTGTCGTATCCTGGCACAGGGCCTGGGTGTGGCGACTAGATGAACCTCACCTCAGGTTCGCGGCCAAGAGCATGTACACATGCTTCGAGATGTACAGGTGGATTGTTGACATGAGGAAGTGCCTCGTTACCCAAATTGACAAGCCCAGATCGAGCCACAAGCAAAGCAAGCGTCACTAGAAGTAGATGATGATCAGATGATCGTCTATGCTAGTTAATCATGCATGTAATATATAGTTTACTTTATTGATGTGTGGAAGTGTTATGTGTGTAGTAGCCACCTATGAAGTTATGCATGTAATAGTTTACTTTGGTGTGTGCAAATTCCATGGTTGTAGTAGCCACATATGTAATTGGATGTTTAATTTGGTTAATCATGCATGTATATATATGTAGTTGCTCTGTATGCAATCACATTGCACAACACACACGTCTTATTAGCAGGAATCGTTTGTGTTATTATCGGTCTTCGCACATATTTCTGATTACAGACCTGTTTCTCGCTTATCACACACATCTTGTTATATTGAACCGTTTATCTTCTCTTATCTCAACACAAACAGTTCATCCGCGTGAACCGCATGTCGTATATCGCACACACCTTGATTTGGATGACCATTTCTTTTGTGTTGCCTAATCACAAATAGTACATCCTAGTGAACCGTATGATGTTTATCGCACACACCTTCATCTGGCTGCCCGTTTCTTTTGTTGCTCCTCATCGCAAACGGTTAATTGCATTGAACTGTAAGCCCTACATCACACATGGAACTAAAATCTGAACCGTGTTTGATGCCTCCGTCATCGCAAATGTTTTGCACATTTTTTGACGGGGTTTTCACAGCACTGTTCGCGATTAATGCATCGCACACAGTTTCGTCAAAGGGTCTCTAATTGTAGTGCCGCATTAGCAGCAGCCTGCAGTAGTGTGTGTGCATGTCTCTCTCTCTCTCTCTCTATATATATATATATGGCCTCATGAAGGAGAAAGTATCGCTCTAGCTTGGGGGAGGCTTAAGTCAATGTTATATTCATGCCCCAATCATGAGCTCTCAAGATAAATTATTAGTCAGAATTTTTATGTTCAGCATTCTCGTGATGATCAAGCCATGCTCGATACTTCTTGTACTGATTCTTTTATGAAGAAGACTACTGAATTCAGGTGGGATCTTTTAGAAAGAACTAAATGCAACTCTGAAGATTGGGAACTCGAGCAGGTAAAGAGTCAAGTATTAAGCTTAAGTTTGTTTGTGTTAAATCTTTTATGAATACTAAAGCTTTTCAGAAGTTTAGCCCTAAATATGGACTTGACTCTGAGATAGTAGTCTCTTTCTGTGAATCATTTGCTACTCATGCTGATCACCCTAAGGAGAAGTGGTCTAAATATCACCCACCTACTAAAGAGGAAATTAAAGAACCGGTCATAGCTAAAGATGAAACTATTATCTATAATGTTAACCTAGTTGTCCCTACTTCTTACATTGAAAATCCTCCTTTCCCAGTCAAGATGAAAGAGCATGCTAAGGGTTCAACTGTGGTTCGTAAAAGTCATATTAGAGCACTTAAACCTCCTGAGAAAATTAAAGTGGAACCTAGTGTTGCTATGGTTAAAGATCAATTGGTAGAAAATATTGATGGGCATGTTATTACTTCTGTGATGAAGCTGCTAGAATTGCCAAGCCTGATGAAAAAGATAAACATAGACCTGTAGTTGGCATGCCTGTTGTCTTAGTTAAAAGAGGAGATCATTGTTATCATGGTTTTGATTTAGGTGCTAGCGCGAGTGCTATTACTTTTGCCTTATAGCAAGAAATTATGAATGATACAACATCTGCTGAAATAGAAGACATAGATGTTACTATTAAACTTGCTAATAGAGACACCATCACACCACTTGGGATTGTTAGAGATGTTGAAGTCTTGTGTGGGAAAATAAAATCCGCTACTAATTTTCTTGTTCTTGGTTCCCACAAGATGAATTTTGCTCCTTTATTTTTAGTAGACCTTTCTTGAACACTGTCAATGCTACTATAGATTGCCATAAACAAACTATGAGTGTTCGCTTTGGTGATGAGTCCCATGAATTTAATTTCTCCAAGTTTAATAGACAACCACATAAGAAAGAATTGCCTAGTAACGATGAAATAATTGGTCTTGCTTCTATTATTGTGCCTCCTACTGATCCACTAGAACAATATTTGCTAGACCATGAAAATGATATGCATATGCATGAAAGAAATGAAATAGATAAAAAATTCTTCTAACAACGACCTCTGCTCAAGCACAATTTTCCTATTGAAACTCTTGGAGGCCCTCCTCCACCTAAAGGTGATCCTGTGTTTGAATTGAAACAATTGCCAGACACTTTGAAATATGCTTATCTTGATGAGAAAAGGATATATCATGTTATTATTAGTGCTAACCTTTTAGAACACGAAGAAGAAAGATTATTGAAAATTCTGAAGAAGCACCTGCTGCTATTGGATATACTCTTCATGATCTTGAGGGCATTAGTCCCACTCACTGTCAGCACAAGATTAATATGGAACCTGATGCTAAACCCATTGTTGATCATCAATGACAATTGAATCCCAAAATGAAAGAAGTGGTAAGATTTGAAATACTAAATCTTCTGGAAGCAGGTATAATCTATCCCATAGCTGATAGTAGATGGGTAAGTCACGTTCATTGTGTCCCTAAGAAAGGAGGCATTACTGTTGTTCCCAATGATAAAAAATGAACTTATCCCACAAAGAATTGTTACTAGCTATATAATGGTAATTGATTTTACAAAATTAAATAAATCCACTAGAAAAGATCATTACCCTTTGCCTTTTATTGATCAAATGTTGGAAAGATTGTCTAAGCACACACACTTTTGCTTCCTTGATGGATATTCTGGTTTTTCTCAAATACCTGTTTCACAACCTGATCAAGATAAAACCACTTTTACTTGTCGTTTTGGAACTTATGCTTATAGACATATGCCTTTTGGACTATGCAATGCACATGCTACTTTTCAAATATGTATGACTGCTATAATCTCTGATTTTTGTGAAAAGATTGTTGAGGTTTTCATAGATGAATTTTCTGTTTATGGAACTTCTTTTGATGATTGCTTAAGCAGCCTTGATCGAGTTTTGCAGAGATGTGAGCAAACTAATCTTGTCTTGAATCGGGAGAAGTGCCACTTTATGGTTAATGAAGGTATTGTCTTGGGTCATAAAATTTCTGACCGAGGTATTGAGGTGGATAAAGCTAAGGTTGATGCAATTAAGAAAATGCCACATCCCCGAGATATCAAAGGTATTTGTAGTTTCCTTGGTCATGCTAGTTTCTATAGGAGATTTATTAAAGACTTCTCTAAAATTTCTAGGCCTCTTACTAATCTTTTACAAAAGGATGTCCCATTTGTTTTTGATGATGATAGTGTAGAAGCCTTTGAAACACTTAAGAAAGCCTTAACTTCTGCACCTATTGTTCAAGCACCTGACTAGAACTTGCATTTTGAAATTATGTGTGATGCTAGTGATTATGCTATTGGTGATGTTCTAGGACAAGGAGTTGGTAAGAAATTACATGGTATTCATTATGCTAGCAAAACTCTAGACAGTGCTCAAAGAAATTATGCTACTACTGAAAAAGAATTTTTAGCAGTTGTGTTTGCTTGTGATAAATTCAGGTCTTACATTGTTCATTACAAAGTAATTGTTCACACTAATCATGCTACTATAAAATATCTTATGGAAAAGAAAGATGCTAAACCTGGACTCATTAGGTGGGTTCTCTTGTTGCAAGAATTTGATTTACATATCACTGATAGGAAAGGAGCTGAGAACTCAATAGTAGATAACTTGTCTAGGTTAGAGAATATCCTTGATGACCCACTACCTATAGATGATAGCTTTCCTGATGAACAAGTAGCTGCAATAAATGTTTCTCATAACACTCCTTGGTATGTTGACTATGCTAATTACATTGTTACTAAATACATACCACCTATTTTCACATGCCAACAAAAGAAAAAATTATTCTATGATTTCAGACATTACTTTTGGGATGACCCACATCTTTATGAAGGAGTAGGTATTATTAGACGTTGTGTACCTGAGCATGAACAGGAACAAATCCTACAGAAATGTCATTCCAAAGCTTATGGAGGGCATCATGCGGGAGATAGAACTGCTCACAAGGTATTGCAATCTGGTTTTTATTGACCTCCTCTCTTCAAAGATGCCCGTAAGTTTGTTTTATCTTGTGATGAATGCCAAATAATTGGTAATATTGGTAAGCATCAAGAAATGCCTATGAATTATTCACTTGCTATTGAACCATTTGATGTTTGGGGTTTTGATTATATAGGACCTTTTCCTTCCTCTAATGGGTATACTCATATTTTAGATGTTGTTGATTATGTCACTAAGTGGGTAGAAGCCATTCCAACTAGTAGTGCTAATCACAACACTTCCATCAGAATGCTTAAAGAAGTTATTTTCCCAAGGTTTGGAGTCCCTAGATATTTAATGATTGATGGTGGTTCACATTTTATTCATGGTGCTTTCCATAAAATGCTTGCTAAATATGATGTTAACCATAGAATTGCATCACCCTTTCATCCTAAATCTAGTGGTCAAGTTGAACTTATCAATAGAGAAATAAAACTAATACTACAAAAATCCGTTAATAGGCCCCGAAAGAATTGGTCTAAAAAATGGATGATGCACTTTGGGCCTATAGAAAAGCTTATAAAAATCCTATGGGTATGTTTCCTTATAAGATGGTTTATGGAAAAGCTTGTCATTTACCTCTTGAGTTAGAACATAAAGCATATTGGGAAATAAAATAACTCAATTATGATTTCAAACTTGCCGGAGAAAAGAGGTTATTTGATATTAGCTCACTAGATGAATGGGGAACCCAAGCTTATGAAAATGACAAATTGTTTAAAGAAAATTTTAAAAGATGTCATGATAACAGAATCTAAAAGTGGGAATTCAAAGTTGGAGAATATGTTCTTTTGTACAACTCTCATTTTAGATTCTTTGCAGGAAAACTTCTCTCCAATTGGGAAGGACCGTATGTTATTGAAGAGGTTTATCGCTCTAGAGCTATCAAGATCAATAATGCCGAAGGTACAAACCCGAAGGTGGTTAATGGTTAAAGAATTAAACACTATATCTCTGGTACGACTATTAATGTTGAAAACAATATTATTCAAACCATGACACCGGAGGAACACATAAAAGAAACCTTCTGGAATACTCCAGAATAATTGAAAAAGAGGAGGTACGTGATACGGTAAGTAAACGGACTCCAAAAAATCCGCAAAAATATTTTCTATCCATTTGGAATATTTTAAAAATTAGGAAATAAGAAATAAACAGGAAGGCACCCGAGGGAGCAGAAGACACCAGGGCGCGCCAGGCCCCCCTAGAGTGTCCAAGTGGGTTGTGCCCACCTCGAGAACATTCCCGACTTTGTTTTTCTCCCGTTTGCTTGTTTCCCAAGATAAAAAATCTTTGTATACCCCCCGAACGTATTGACCACCATATCATGGAGAAATCTTTTGTTCTTCTTTCTTGCTGTTTTCTAACAGATCTAGATCGCCATGGCCACTTCAAGCTCCTCCAAGGACAAGTTCTTCGAGAACGTCATCAACCCGTATTTGCGGGAGGTGATGCAGCACCCTCAAGCCATTGAGATGTGTGAGGGGGTGCTTCACATTACGGACGTCCAGGGGCCCAAGAGGACGGGATCCATGGAGGCTAGGCTCGAAGCTATGGAGCAAGAGGCTTCAAGTGCAAGGGGGTGGTGGAACGGGACTCAATGCCAATCACCTCATGATTACGGATTTTATCCATGATCTCAAGGTGGATGGCCGGTCCATGAACGACGTCCTCTTCACCCTCAACGAGCAAATCAACTTTCTGCAAAGCCAAATCTACGATCTCCAAAACCAAGTCTTTGAATATGAGGCAAGGTTTAAAGGTATGAGTTTGGCTGCCAGCTGCAGGACTCGCGAGACTCGTTCTTCCTCTTATGATGGTGAACCACTGCCATGGAAACCGGAGGATAAGCTCGCTACTTTCTCATCACCACCACCATCTTCTTCATCACCAAAGGAGACTTGAGTTCATGGTAGGAGCACTCCCCTTGGCTTGTGCCAAGCTTGGGGAGGTGCCCCGGTATCGTATCACCACCACTATCTTTGCCCTTACTTATTTTAGTTCGGTTTTTGGTTATCTTTTGGTTTAGTTTTGATCCTTTCTTTTTGAGTGCTCACTTAGTGATCTACCTATCTATGTAATCGTGTGCAAGTTATATAATAAGGTTTTGATGTGAGTCTTTGCTTCTTTACTCTTATGTTGCAAATCAAATAAAAGAAAAAAATAAATGAAAAAGATCATATGCTAATCTTATGGTAAGTAATAACATCACATAAGGAAGAGCATAAGTGGTAAAATTTGTTGGAGATTGACAAACATAGCATTGGTCGATGATGTAACTCATGAAAGAATTAATACGGGAAGAGAAGATTCACATGCAAATATACTATCTTCGACATCTTTTATGATTGTGAGCTCTTGTTAAATATTAATGCCAAAATAGTTGATGTTGGACAAGGAAGACAATGTAATGAATTATGCTTGTTCATATTCACATAGAAGTTATATTGTTATAGATCCTTCAACATGTGGTGCTTGCCTAATATCTTTTCTAGCCAAAAACTCCACACTAAGTAGAGATACTACTTGTGCATCCAAAAACTTAAACCCAAATTCATGCCTTGAGAGTCCACCATACCAACCTCTGGATTGAGTAAGATCCTTCAAGTAAGTTGTCATCGGTGCAATAAGGCAATAAAAACTGCTTCCAAAAGTGTTGGATCATTTAGCGCAAGAGAAAATTGAGTGTTGTACGAACTTGTGATGGCAGAGAATAAAAGCGACGACTGCATAATAAAGGTTGCTATCATAAGGGGCAATATAACGCACGTTCTTTTGCATTAAGGGGTTTGGCATAAACAAAATGCGCATGCCAACCTCATCTTCCCTCTGTGAAGGGCCTATCTTTTACTTTCATGTATTTACTTTTATGCAAGAGTCAAAGTATTCTTCCCTATTCCTTTTTATTTACTCTTTTGGCAAGCATCATGCGACAAGGAAAGATCTAAGCACATATCCAGTTGGATGTGAGTGAGCATGAATTATTATTGTTGACATCACCCTCGAGGTGAGTATGTTGGGAGGCAAAACTATAAGCCCCTATCTTCCTATGTGTCTGGTTGAAACTTTTTGCTCATGGGTACGATGTGAGTGTTAGCAATCATAGAAGATTAAATGATGGTTGAGTATGTGGACTTGCCAAAAGGCTCCGGCACGTGACCCTTCATGAAAATATGATGAATTGTAGTTGCAAAGTTGACTGAGAACATAGTTTGCTAGTTTTCAATAGAGTTTATGCTTTATACTTCAATGTTGTGATGGATTGTTACTTGTTCATGAGAAGTTATATGATGAAAGTTGTCTGATAAAGTTTTACGTTAAAGTTCTTTGTTTTTATAATAATAATCATGATGCTTCTCTGTCCGTATTTTGTTTTTATCGACACCTCTCTCTCTCTAAGCATGTGGACATGTTTCTCGATATCGGTTCTTCGCTTGAGGACAAGCGAGGTCTAAGCTTGGGGGAGTTGATACGTCCATTTTGCATCATGATTTCCTACTGTTATTTATAACGTTTTTATGTATAATAATGCTTTTTGGAGTACTTCTAATGCCTTTTCTCTCATAATATGCAAGGTTTACACAAAGAGGGAGAATACTGGCAGCTGGAATTCTAAACCTAAAAAAGCACGTCAGAGTTACCTATTCTGCACATCTTCAAACAAGTTGAAACTTCACGGAGAATTTTTATGGATTATTTAAGAATTATTGGAGCAAATAACTACTAGAGGGGCCCACCAGGGTGGCACAACCCACCTGGGCGTGCCAGGGCCCCCAGGCGCGCCCTAGTGGGTTGTTCCCTCCTCGGCCCACCTCCGGTGCCCATCTTCTAGTATACTTTCGGGATGAAGTGCCGTCGTCTCGAGGCGGAACTTGGGCAGGAGCACATTTGCCCTCCGGCTGAGCGATTCTGCCAAGGGAACTTCCCTCCCGGAACCAACAACTCTCCCATCTTTGGGAGGGCAATCTCCATCAACATCTTCAACAACACCATCTCCTCTCAAACCCTAGTTCATCTCTTGTGTTCAATATTTGTACCGGAACATTAGATTGGTACTTGTGGGTGACTAGTAGTTTTGATTACATCTTGTAGTTGATTACTATATGGTTTATTTGGTGGAAGATTATATGTTCAGATCCATTATGCTATTTAATCCCCCTCTGATATTGAGCATGATTATCATTTGTGAGTAGTTAGTTTTGTTCTTGAGGTTAGTCATGTTGCAAGTAATCATGTGAACTTGATATGTGTTCGATCTTTTGATGATATGTATGTTGTGATTCCCTTAGTGGTGTCATGTGAATATCGACTACATGGCACTTCACCTTATTAGAGCCTAAGGGAATGCATTGTGGAGTATTTTTTAGATGATGGGTTGCTAGAGTGACAAAAGCTTATACCCTGGTTTATGCGCTACTTCATAAAGGCCCGATTTGGATCCAAAAGTTTAACGCTATGGTTTGATTTTATCTTAACACTTTTCTCGTAGTTGCGGATGCTTGCGAGTGGGTTAATCATAAGTAGGAGGTTTGTTTAAGTAAGAACATCACCTAAGCACCGATCCACCCACATATCAAATTATCAAAGTAGCGAACACGTATTAAGCCAACATGATGGAAGTGATATGACGAAATTCCCGTGTACCCTCAAGAACGCTTTGCTTATTATAATAGACCGTTTTGGCCTGTCCTTCGCCTCAAAAGGATTGGGCTACTTTGTTGTACTTTATTTACCATTACCGTTACTTGCTTGTTACAAATTACCGTTCTATCAAACAACTTGTTACCGACAATTTCAGTGCTTGCAGACATTACCTTGCTGAAAATCACTTGTCATTTCCTTCTGCTCCTCGTTGGGTTCGACACTCTTACTTATCGAAAGGACTAGGATTGAGCCCCTATACTTTTGGGTCATCACTGGCAGCCCTCCCTCTCCCCTCTAACCTATATATAGTGGAGGTTTGGTGCCCAATTGAGATGTACAAGTTTTGGAGCCTCCTCTAGTTGATCTAGTTCTAGTTCTCGTTGGTCTTAGTTGACTAATTAGAGCTAGCCCTAGCCACCTCTAATCCTCATAATTAGAAGCCCCGTGTGGTTCTAATCTCCTCCCTCTAATTCTCCGGCGACGATTAGCTCTAGACGGCGAAGCGCTGCCAGATCGTGAAGAATGTATGCTTGCAACCAAGTAGAGAGGTCGTGCTTTCGGTCTTTCGTTCAAGGGAGCGTCCAAGGGCGGTTCGCGGGATCATCATCGATGTTCGAGGGAATCCAAGTACGATCTACACCAATTCGTCTACTTCCACTTCACTCCCAGAGTCGGCAACAATCGCCTGAAATGTCAGCACACACATGAACACTTGCACCTATGTCCACCCAAAAATCGGTGGACTGAAACACAGAAATACAGTAAATAAATTACCATACCCAGATGCACCATTCTCATTGTTGCCCACAATCATGTTGGCAGACTTGAATTCCTGCCCTAGCTTCTTGTACTTGTTTGGGCACTTGTTGACCCAATGTTCCTCCAAACCATAAGTGAAGTAGCCATCTCCCTTATTGTTCTTCTTGAAGGTCTTCTTACCCTTCTTCTTAAAGTTGGTATTTTGTTGGACATTGTTCTTTCCTTGGGCTTGTGGGAATTGAAGTTCCTCTGGTGCACCATGTTGGCGATAGAAGTTCCATCGACCCCTTTTCCGTGTGAGTAACATCTATGTCTTCTATTTCAGTGGGTGCTATATCATTCATAATTTCTTGATATAAGGTAAAAGGAATAGCACTCACGCTAGCACCTGTGTCACATGAACCATGATAACGGTGATCTCCTATCTTAACTGAGACAACATGCATGCCAACAATAGGTATATGTTTATCTTTTTCATCGGGTTTGGCAATTCTACCAGCTTCAGCACAGAAGTAAATAACATGCCCATTAATATTATCGACTAAGAGATCTTAACCATAGCAACACTAGGTTCTACTTTGATTTGTTCAGCTGGTTTAGATGTTTTAATATAACTTTTGTTGACCACAGTTGAAACTTTAGCAAGTCCCTTCATCCTAACAGGGAAAGGTGGTTTTTCAATATAAGCAATGGGAACAACTAGATCAACATTATAAATGATAGTTTCTTCTTTATCTTTTATTGGTTCTTTAATTGGTGGGTTATATTTGAACCACTTCTCCTTAGGAAGATCAACATGAGTAGCAAAAGATTCACAAAAGGAAGATACTATCTCAGAGTCAAGTCCATATTTAGTGCTAAACTTTCGAAAAGCATCGGTATTCATAAAAGATTTAACACAATCAAACTTAGGCTCAATACCCGACTCTTTACCTTCTCGAGTTCCCAATCTTCAGAGTTGCGCTCAATTCTTTCTAAAAGATCCCACCGGAATTCAATAGTTTTCTTCATAAAAGAACCAGTACAGGAAGTATCGAGCATGGATTGATCATTACGAGAAAGCCGAGCATAAAAATTCTGAATAATAATTTCTCTTGAGAGCTCATGATTGGGGCATGAATATAACATTGAATTAAGCCTTCCACCAAGCTAGAGCGATACTTTCTCCTTCACGAGGCCAAAAATTATATATATAATTCCGATCACAATGAACTAGATGCATAGGATAAATTTTTTGATGGAATTCCAATTTCATCTGATTCCAGTTCCAAGATCCAATATCATCGCATAGCCTATACCATGTCAATGCCTTTCCCTTTAAAGACAAAGGGAAAACCTTCTTCTTAGATTCATCTCCGAGTAAACCTACAAGCTTAAACAATCCACAAATTTCATCCACATATATCAAGTGCATATCAGGATGTTCGGTTCCATCTCCTGCATAAGGATTAGCTAGCAGTTGTCTACCATACTCAAAGGAATTTCATATTCAATATTTTCAGTAGGTGCAGTAGGTTGAGGGGTAACTAATTGTGGTTCCGGTCGAGGTGAAGATACCCCAAACAAACCCCTCAAAGGATTGTTTTCTGTAGTAACAAGTGACAATAAATTTCAGCACGTAGTAATAATTTTTCCTTACCAATTTCCACTTACCAAGAGTGCTTCACTCCTTGGCAATGGCTCCAGAAAATAGCCTTGATGACCCACAAGTATATGGGATCAATTGTAGCCTTTTCGATATGTAAGAGTGTCGAACCCAACAAGGAGAAGAAGGAAATGACAAGTGGTTTTCAGCAAGGTAATGTCTGCAAGTGCTGAAATTATAAGTAACAGAGTAGTTTGATAGCAAGATAATTTGTAACGAGCAAGTAACGATAGTAGTAAGAAAAGTGCAGCAAGGTAGTACAATCCTTTTGAGGCAAAGGACAGGCCAAAACGGTCTCTTATGATAAGCAAAGTGTTCTTGAGGGTACACGGGAATTTCATCTAGTCACTTTCACCATGTTGGTTCGATTCGTGTTCGCTACTTTGATAATTTGGTATGTGGGTGGACCGATGATTAGGTGTTGTTCTTACTTGAACAAACCTCCTACTTATAATTAACCCCCTCACAAGCATCCGCAACTACGAGAAAAGTATTAAGAATAAATTATAACCATAGCATTAAACTTTTGGATCCAATCGGTCCCTTACGGAATAGCGCATAAACTAGGGTTTAAGCTTCTGTCACTCTCGCAACTCATCATCTAATAACTACTCCACAATGCATTCCCTTAGGCCCAAATATGGTGAAGTGTCATGTAGTCGATGTTCACATGACACTACTAAGGGAATCACAAGATACATATCACCAAAATATCAAACACATATCAAGTTCACATGATTTCTTGCAACATGATTTCTCCCGTGACCTCAAGAACAAAAGTAATTACTCACAAATGATAATCATGCTCAAGATCAGAGGGTTATTAAATAGCATAATGGATCTAAACATATAATCTTCCACCAAATAAACCATATAGTAATGAACTACAAGATGTAATCAACACTACTAGTCACCCACAAGCACCAATCTATAGTTCCGGTACAAAGATTGAATACAAGAGATGAACTAGTGTTTGAGAGGAGATGGTGTTGTTGAACATGTTGATGGAGATTTCCCTCCCCAAGATGGGAGAGTTGCTGGTGATGACGGTGACGATGATTTCCCCCTCCGGGAGGGAAGTTCCCCCGGCGGAGTCGCTCCGCCAGAGGGCAAAAGTGTTCCTGCCCAAGTTCCGCCTCGAGACAGCGGCGCTTCGTCCCAAAAGTCCTCTCCTTATTTTTTCTAGGTCAAAATGACTTATGTACTAGAAGAGGGGCACCGGAGGTGGGCCAAGGTGAGCATAACCCACCAGGGCGCGCCTGGGCTCCCTGGCGCGCCCAGGTGGGTTGTGCCCACCTGGTGGGCCCCCTCTGGTACTTATTGGCTCCAAAAATCCTCATTTATTCCATAAAAAATCCTCTTAAGTTTTGGAGTTGTGTAGAATAGGTAGCCTGACGTAGCTTTTTCAGGTCCAGATTTCCAGCTGCCGAAATTCTCCCCCTTTGTGTGTACCTTGCATATTATGATAGAAAAGGCATTAGAATTAGTCTAGAAAACATTATTATGAAATAAAACAACATAAATAACAGTAGGTAAACATGATGCAAAAAGGATGTATCAGATGCCATGGAGGAGGGTCAAGAAGTTACCTCCCGTCTTCAAGCTGGATTCATGCTGGAGGAACTTTAGAGCTCAGCAATTCCAAATTCGGTCATTCCTCCCAATGCTAGATTTCTCTCTTATGAAAATATGAAAAAGTGTGTTACTTTTTCTCCCGCGGTTATGAAACATCCATGGGTGATTGGAGCTCTAGCCGTCACGGATAAACTTCGCAAGGAAATAATGGATCTTAAGCGGCAAAATAATAGCTCAAGGAGGAGAAACACATCCTAAGGGGCATCATTGCCAAGAATATCACATTACCACCTTCGAACAAAGAGACATAAATACATGGGTATGGGCACTCCCCTTGGCAACTGCCAAGCTTGGGGGAGGTGCCTCGGTATCTTATCACCATCACACCTCTACTTTGATCGTTTTTCTTAGCTCGGTCCTTTTAGTTATATCTTGATCATGTAGAATAAAGTTTTGGTATGATCTAGCTTTGAGTTTTGTTTTGATCTCTATCTATGTAATTGAGTCCATGAGTTATATATAATAAAGAGTAGTTTTGAGTTGAGGGCTTTGCTTTCTTGCTCTGATCTTGAGGGAATGAAAATAAGAGCAAGAAATAAAAAGATTGTATATTGATCTTCTGGAGAGTAATGACTCACATATAAAAAGTATGATGAATAAAAGTTGTTGAGAGTTGACAAACGTAGTTTTGGTCATTGTTGCAATTAATAGGAAGTAATAAATAAAGAGAGGTTTTCACATATAAATATACTATATTTGACATCTTTTGTAATTGTGAGCACTCATTAAAATATGACATGCTAAAAAGTTGATGTTGGACAAGGAAGACAACATAATGGGTTATGTTTTCTTATATCCAAATAGAAGTTATATTGTCATGGATCCTCCAACATGTTAAGCTTGCTTTTCCCTCTCAAGCTAGCCAAATTCTTTGCACCAAGTAGAGATACTACTTGTGCATCCAAACATCCCTTAAACCAGTTTTGCCATGAGAATCCACCATACCTACCTATGGATTGAGTAAGATCCTCCAAGTAAGTTGTCATCGGTTAAAGCAATAAAAATTGCTCTCTAAATATGTATGATCTATTAGTGTGAAGAAAATAAGCTTTATACGAACTTGTGATATGGAAGAAATAAAAGCGATGGATTGCATAATAAAGTTCTTTATCACAAGTGACAATATAAAGTTACGTTCTCTTGCATTAAGATTCTGTGCATCCAACCATAAAAGCGCATGACAACCTCTGCTTCCCTCTGCGAAGGGCCTATCTTTTACTTTTATCTTCTACCCTTATACAAGAGTCAAGGTGATCTTCACCTTTCCTTTTTACACTTTTTTCTTTTGGCGAGCACTATGTGTTGCAGAGATCCAAATATATATATCCACTGGGATGTAGGTTATCATAAAGTATTATATTGACATTACCCTTGAGGTAAAAGGTTGGGAGGCAAAACTATAAGCCCCTATCTTTCTATGTGTCCGATTGAAGCTTTGAACCCATAAGTATCGTGTGAGTGTTATCAATTGTGAAAGACTAAACGATAGTTGAGTATGTGGACTTGCTATAGGTTCGTGCGTGCAAAGTCTCTGTTTTTCAGCAGAATCAAATCAACTATCATCGTAGGTTATCCTATAGGTTCTACTTGGCAAAAACACTAATTAAAAGATAAAACCACATCCAAACAAAGGCTAGATGGATTATTTATTCCTAAACAGAAGCAAAAACAAAAAACACAAATAAAATTGGGTTGCCTCCCAACAAGCGCTATCGTTTAACGCCCCTAGCTAGGCATAAAAGCAAGGATAGATCTAGGTATTGCCATCTTTGGTAGGCAATCCATAAGTGGCTCTCATCATAGATTCATATGGTAATTTTATTTTCTTTCTAGGAAAGTGTTCCATGCCCTTCTTTAAGGGAAATTGGAATCTAATATTCCCTTCCTTCATATCAATAATTGCACCAATCGTTCTAAGGAAAGGTCTACCAAGAATAATAGGACATGAAGGATTGCAATCTATATCAAGAACGATAAAATCTACGGGCACATAATTCCTATTTGCAACAATAAGAACATCATTAATTCTTCCCATAGGCTTTTTAATAGTGGAATCCGCAAGATGCCAGTTTAGAGAGCAATCATCAAAGTCACGGAAATCTAGCAAATCACACAAAGTTTTGGGGATAGTAGAGACACTAGCACCCAAATCACACAAAGCATGAAACTCATAATCTTTAATTTTAATTTCAATAGTAGGTTCCCACTCATCATAGAGTTTTCTAGGGATAGAAACTTTCAACTCAAGTTTTTCTTCATAAGATTGCATCAAGGAATCAACAATGTGTTCGGTAAAGGCCTTATTTTGACTATAAGCATGAGGAGAATCTAGCACGGATTGCAACAAGGAAATACAACCAATTAAAGAGCAATTTTCATAATTAAATTCCTTGAGATCCAAAATTGTGGGTTTAGCAACATCTAGTTTTTTATTTCTTTCAATTCCACTTTCATCAATTTCATCATCAAGATTTAGAAACTCTGAATTCTTAGAACGCCTTCTAGGTAAAGGAAGATCATATTCAGTTTCATCAAGATTCATATTGCAAAACAAAGATTTAATGGGGGACACATCAATAACTTTTAGATCTTCATCTTGATTTTCATAGGAATTGGAAGAACAAGCTTTAATAAAGGCATCTTTGGAAGCATGCATCCTAGCGGTTCTTTCTTTGCACTCATCAATGGAAATTCTCATGGCTTTGAGAGACTCATTGATATCATGCTTAGGAGGAATAGATCTAAGCTTTAAAGAATCAATTTCAAGAGAAATTCTATCAATGTTCCTAGACAAATCATCAACTTTAAGCAATTTCTCTTCAAGCAAAGCATTAAAATTCTTTTGTGAATTCACAAACTCTTTAACACTACTCTCAAATTCAGAGGGCATCTTATTAAAATTTCCATAAGAGTTGTTGTAGGAATTTCCATAATTATTAGAAGGATTACTAGGATAAGGCCTAGGATTAAAATTCCCTCTATACGCGTTGTTTCCAAAACTATTCCTACCAACAAAATTCACATTCATAGATTCATTATTATTCTCAATCAAAGTAGACAAAGGCATATCATTGGGATCAAGAGAAGTATTTTTAGTAGCAAACATCTTCATAAGTTCATCCATCTTTTCACTCAAAACATTGATTTCTTCTATAGCATGCACTTTTTTACTAGAAGATCTTTCGGTGTGCCATTGAGAATAATTAGCCATAATATTATCAAGCAATTTGGTAGCATATCCTAACGTAATCTATAATACCTAAATAGTTGATCCCCACTATCCTATTTCTCTTGACATGCAGCCTATCCAAGTCATCAGTCCCACTACCACCAATTAGCTTGCCCCATGTAGGCTTTCCATTCATGCTCGCATGCCCATATGATTTTCGGTCTTCCAAGATGTTGGCTCATGGTCTGGAACTGAGGTAGGCATCTGAGGAGACATGATTGATAGTGGGCATTCAAAGAGACATGATCCACCGTTTTAGTTACCATCTACAAATCTTGGCCAGCGCCTCCAAATCGCATCAGCATCCCTTCAAATTATGGTCGATGTGGAGGGGGTAGAAAGGAGGTGAAAAGGATCGGAGGAGTGGTGCACAAGGGTGTGGGAGGACCACATCTCGGAGCTCCCCAACGAGCTTGCGATCCTGCGCTGCACCTCAAATCGTCTATCCACACCGCCGAGGACGAGGAGGATAGAGAAGGGGGACCGGTGGCGCACAGGGAGTCGGAGGACCACATATCGCTGCCGCTCAAGTCGGCCATCTACACCGACGCGCTCCCCTCGCGGCGGCGCGACCTCTCGGAGCAGCGATGGCCCGGGCGCGTCATCGACGGCAGGGACGGGGGAGCAGCTCTCGGCCCTTGATAGGTGAGAGATCTTAGGTGCAGGGACGGGGGACCAGCACCGTCATGCACCACCCGCTTGGCGACGGGGTGCTGAAGGGTATGGACTTCGACATGGAGTCCCCGTCCAGGTACGATGATGACATCGCGAGGAACCAAACATCGCCGTACATGCCTACAAGGTCGATCCAGGTCGTGGGAGGCAGGATTTACATGCTCGGTTGCTCCTCGCGGGCCCGAGATGCGACCACGCTCGGCGTCGGGCTGTTCGAATTTCGATGTCCTGTGGGTGCAATTCTACAGGTCAATTCTACACGAACAAGCTCTGCCAGTTCACGCCCTGAGACAGGAGCATGGAGAGCGCATCGCATATGTGGATGGTGGCATTGCCGGATCGTATACCTCAGCCTGCTGGCGGCGGCGCTGGATGTTGCGGATAGCAGGTTCATCGATGCGGACACGCACCTGTCTCAGGTTCTACTGTGGCTGGAAGGTGCGTCCAATTAACTGAGGATCATCATGTGGAGATGCTCTTACGAGGCTACGACAAGTACTCTGTTGTCTTTAGTGTGAAGCTGCAGATAAACTTGCAAAACCGGAATAAAAATACAGGTACCGGTACATTCTTGTTTACGGGCTCACACCACCGACCTGATAGCTGCTACCAGCATTTTAAATTATGATTTTGTGTTCACTTTTGTGTTACGGTTCTTTATTTCAATTTATAGACACGCCACTTTTTTCTTTGACAAAATTACAGGAAACGATGCATCCTTTTATTACAAAAGCATAATCTGTAAGTGGTTACTGTTTTGTCCATTCTGATTCTGATTCTAACTTAGTCCATACATTGATAGTGCATACTGCATACACAACATAACTCAAGAATTTGCAGGTTGGTGATTCCCTTGACATTCGGCTTCTATGTATTTTTATCTCCCTATTGTTGTTATACAGATA
>NC_041383.1:300132293-300132798 GCF_002162155.2 Triticum dicoccoides | reverse complement strand
TCATCACATGCAGGCAACCCGATCAAGGTTCCAACACTTACAGGTTTTGCCAGTTCTTGCAAATTTTATGTTTCAACTTTCTCAAGCATTCAACCAAAGTGCAGATCAATATATCAACTAGCATAGGTGATTGCTTACTTGCAGCAGAGCTCGATTTAACCAGGTGTGTACTATGAATTTGTTGGTCCCTTTGGAGATTTTTGTGTTTAACTTGCATAAGGTGTTGATTGGATTTAGAATTTTCTTTGGTTCATAATACTGAAAAAATCTCTACAAGGTGCTGTCTATGATGGATGTATACTACTTTTAGCTTTAGTCCAAAAATATAATATGTGGTCACTAATTAGGTCAAGTGAATATGGTTATAGTATTTATGATAGTATTTTTCAACTCAAAACTCACAAGCTGGATTTAGTAGCATATTTTTGTTTCTGTTTGTTCATATTTGTGACAATACTTTTTGAAGAAATATTAAGGAGCTGGCCCATTGCTGGAAAATTTCTTT
>NC_041383.1:300072874-300130561 GCF_002162155.2 Triticum dicoccoides | reverse complement strand
GGTCACTTACGAGAGTGAGATCTGATAGAGATGATAAATAATATTTTTGGTAATTTTTGGTATAGAGATGCAAAGTAAAAAGTAAAAGGCAAAGTAAAAACAAAGCAAGTAATAAAGTAATGGAGATTGATATGATGAGAATAGACCCGGGGGCCATAGTTTTCACTAGTGGCTTCTCTCAAGAGCATAGATTTTCTATGGTGGGTGAACAAATTATTGTTGAGCAATTAACAGAATTGAGCATAGTTATGAGCATATCTAGGTAATGATCTTGTATATAGGCATCACGTCCGAGACAAGTAGATCGAAACGATTCTGCATCTACTACTATTACTCCACTCATCGACCGCTATCCAGCATGCATCTAGAGTATTAAGTTAAAAACAGAGTAACGCCTTAAGCAAGATGACATGATGTAGAGGGATAAATTCATGCAATATGATAAAAAAACATCTTGTTATCCTCGATGGCAACAATACAATACATGCCTTGCTGCCCCTTCTGTCACTGGGAAAGGACACCGCAAGATTGAACTCAAAGCTAAGCACTTCTCCCATTGCAAGAACTACCAATCTAGTTGGCCAAACCAAAAGGATAATTCAAAGAGACTTGCAAAGATAACTCAATCATACATAAAAGAATTCAAAGAAGATTCAAATATTGTTCATAGATAAGCAAGATCATAAACCCATAATTCATAGGTCTCAACAAACACACCGCAAAAAGAAGATTACATCGAATAGATCTCCACGAGAGAGGGGGAGAACATTGTATTGAGATCCAAAAAGAGAGAAGAAGCCATCTAGCTACTAGCTATGGACCCGAAGGTCTGAAGTAAACTACTCACACTTGATTGGAAGGGCTATGGTGTTGATGTAGAAGCCCTCCGTGGTGGATGCCCCCTCCGGCGGAGCTCCGGAACAAGCCCCAAGATGGGATCTCGTGGATACAGAAGGTTGCGGCGGTGGAATTAGGTTTTTGGCTCCTGTTCTGATCGTTTGGGGATGCGTAGGTATATATAGGAGGAAGGAGTACGTCGGTGGAGCAACAGGGGGGCCACAAGGCAGGGGGGCGCGCCCTAGGGGGGGCCTCCACCCTCGTGACCGACTCTTCATCTTCTTGGAGTAGGGTCCAAGTCTCCTGGATCATGTTCGGTGAGAAAATCACGTTCCCGAAGGTTTCATTCCATTTGGACTCCGTTTGATATTCTGTTTCTTCGAAACACTGAAATAGGCAAAAAAAACAGCAATTCTGGGTTGGGCCTCCGGTTAATAGGTTAGTCCCAAAAATAATATAAAAGTGGAAAATAAAGCCCAATATAGTCCAAAACAGTAGATAAAGTAGCATGGAGAAATCAAAAATTATAGATACGTTGGAGACGTATCTGTGCCCTCGTCAAAGTGGTGAGTTGCCTGAGCCGCTCCAGGCACCAACCTGCTGGCTCTTGAGATGAGGTAAGCACATGCACACTGAGAAAACACCTCGTAGTCTTTGTCGAAGGCACCAATGGTGGCCTCGAGAAAACGCCACGAACTATCATTTAAAGCAGCCAACCGCGCCGCGGCGTCGGCGCGTGAGGCGTCGATGGTGGCCTTGATGGCGAGGTGCTCCTCCAAGATCTGGGGGTCGGCACGAATGGCAGCCATCGCGACCTCATCCGCGTGTGGTGCCGCGATTTGCTTCTCCGCTACCAAATGCTCCTTGAGATCCTGGCTATACTGCGTGCACCATGTCTTAGGACGGTGCTTATTTGGTGGAGAGGTTGGTGATTTGGGTGGAAGGTGTCGCGCTCACGCCGATGGTCGGGGCATGTGGGATGTGGAAGGAGGAGGAGGACAGGGTTCAGGTGTGGATTACCTGCCTGGATAGGCGAGGCCGAGCAGCGTGAAGGAGGGTCGCCGGCGAGGAGGCGGCGCTGCAAGCAAGTAGTGAAGGTTTCAACTTGGAAAGGAAGGCGGAAACAGGGGAAATGTGGCTTTTGGTAAGGGGGGGCAGGGAGGTAGATACTTTCGCGGAAGCCGAAAATTTGGAATAGCTTCAGCGAAAAAACTGGCGTGCAAAGTGTCATCAGACACGGTCCCTTATTCAGATCGGGCTGTGGACTGTAGCCGATGAACCTTCTCGAGTAATCCATAGGCATACTATACACCGACGGTGCTCCAGGATATTTCGTACTGCATCTCACACGGTTGGTGATAATAAATTGTGTGGGATCTACTTGATTTTTCATCTTGATTTGAATTACATAATGGGGTCACAGCTGCAAAGGATGGTGTGCCATACGGTCCACGACGCCGGCCTGCGGCATGGCACCGAGGATCGCCTCCAGACGGTGTTGGCGACCGGCTGGTGGATGGCCGCCGTCGACACCAGCTACGACTCTCAGTTGGACCAAATGATCGTTGCCACCACCAACAAGTTTGCCGTCGTCAAGAAGCTCGCGAACTACATCACCGTACTCCTCCAGCCCGCGCGGCCGGGCTCCTCATTGCCAGCCACCCTAGTCGGCCTCCATGGTCGAAACCTCTTTCAAGCATTGGTGGCCCTGCGACTGCCCGCCGACGCCACGAAGAATGTCCACCTAGAGGTCGCGCTCACTGCGAGGCGCCTCGCCCTGCAAGAATTCATCGACCTACACATCCACGTGTACGAGCAAATCGTGTACATAGGTATCTACAAGGCTAGTGAAGACGCTATGACGTTGGCCTTCTTCAACCGACTGGAAGCCTTGGATGCCTTTGCTGAGAAGCACATTGACCTCGCCACAAAAGCCGTCGATCCTTAGCCGCCGGTCGGTGGCCCGGCGCACTGAGTTGAGGAGGAGGAGGTCGTACGTTGATGAATGCATCTTTCTTCTTGCCTCCTTAATTCTTATTGTGCTATTGCATTCTCGTTCTAGTCAATACATACATGTGTGATCCCTTTGCTTAATTATATGCATCACTGTAACTAGTACTCCATCCTGTCAATTTATAAGTTGTGCCGCCAGTGTTTGGGGCCGGCGCACGACACAATAAGCACACCCGCCATAACATACAGAAAGGACATCCAGCAGTTCCAATGGCAATTTGTCAAAATATGCAGCTAAAAATCACTAGCACTATCTAATTTTTGCAACTAAAATTCAGTAATTAAGCATATATTTCATTCATAGATTAAGCAGTCGTGCTTAATCTATACAAATGGTTCAACCGTTAGGCGTCACGGCACGCTGTGCTCGCCATTAGGCGCCGCGGTGCACTCTGCTCGCGTCTGTCACCGCGCTCGGGTTGTGGACAACTTTTCCTTGCGTGTTCAACTTCTATATGCATATATATGGTTGCTCATCATTAAGGCTACCACGGAGCGCTCTGCTCGCATCCCTCCGCGCGCGCTCTGCCAGCGGTTGGGCCTGGGCACGATCACGTCGAGGGCCCCATATGCATGCGGTTGTGCCGCGCGCGTTGCCACGCGGTGCAATTACGTGCGCCACGATGGAGTTACGCGCTGCGAATTAGAACTACCATCAGGACGTGCCGTCCGGCCTCCCCTTTAATTCCCGCGACCATTATAGCCTTAGTCTATTCAACCTTTTGATCGCGCCGCACAACACAACAAAGCACACCCACAACGACACATAGAGAGGGGATGTCTAGCGGCGCTCCAATGGAGTTCGGCGAGCATAAAGTGGAGACCCACACGAGGGAGACGGATCTCTCAATGGTGTACACCATTGACCTGGCCATGGTGGACGACTACATCAACACCATTGAGCAGTTGCTTGTTAGATACAAGTACAAGGTGGTCGGCATCGACCTCCAGTACACTGATGATAGTCCCGGCATAGATCAGAAGGTTGCCATCACCTAGTTGTGCATGCGCCATCATGTCCTCATCTACCACTACTGCATGGCCAGAGAGCCTTGCGACTGTTTCAACAGGTTTGTCAAGAACACTGACTACAAGTTCGCCACGGTGGAAACCACCGACGATGTAAAAGTGCTCAATATTACGGGCTTGGCCTGCGAGAACCTTGTCGAAATCGGTGACCACTACAGGGTCTGGGGTAGCACGAAGAAGGACTCCCTGGTCGAACTCGCCTCGGCCATCATCGACCCCTACTATGAAAAGATGAAGCAGGATGCCCAGAGAACAAGTGTCGTATCCTGGCACAGGGCCTGGGTGTGGCGACTAGATGAACCTCACCTCAGGTTCGCGGCCAAGAGCATGTACACATGCTTCGAGATGTACAGGTGGATTGTTGACATGAGGAAGTGCCTCGTTACCCAAATTGACAAGCCCAGATCGAGCCACAAGCAAAGCAAGCGTCACTAGAAGTAGATGATGATCAGATGATCGTTTATGCTAGTTAATCATGCATGTAATATATAGTTTACTTTATTGATGTGTGGAAGTGTTATGTGTGTAGTAGCCACCTATGAAGTTATGCATGTAATAGTTTACTTTGGTGTGTGCAAATTCCATGGTTGTAGTAGCCACATATGTAATTGGATGTTTAATTTGGTTAATCATGCATGTATATATATGTAGTTGCTCTGTATGCAATCACATTGCACAACACACACATTGTACTGATTCTTTTATGAAGAAGACTACTGAATTCAGGTGGGATCTTTTAGAAAGAACTAAATGCAACTCTGAAGATTGGGAACTCGAGCAGGTAAAGAGTCAAGTATTAAGCTTAAGTTTGTTTGTGTTAAATCTTTTATGAATACTAAAGCTTTTCAGAAGTTTAGCCCTAAATATGGACTTGACTCTGAGATAGTAGTCTCTTTCTGTGAATCATTTGCTACTCATGCCGATCACCCTAAGGAGAAGTGGTCTAAATATCACCCACCTACTAAAGAGGAAATTAAAGAACCGGTCATAGCTAAAGATGAAACTATTATCTATAATGTTAACCTAGTTGTCCCTACTTCTTACATTGAAAATCCTCCTTTCCCAGTCAAGATGAAAGAGCATGCTAAGGGTTCAACTGTGGTTCGTAAAAGTCATATTAGAGCACTTAAACCTCCTGAGAAAATTAAAGTGGAACCTAGTGTTGCTATGGTTAAAGATCAATTGGTAGAAAATATTGATGGGCATGTTATTACTTCTGTGATGAAGCTGCTAGAATTGCCAAGCCTGATGAAAAAGATAAACATAGACCTGTAGTTGGCATGCCTGTTGTCTTAGTTAAAAGAGGAGATCATTGTTATCATGGTTTTGATTTAGGTGCTAGCGCGAGTGCTATTACTTTTGCCTTATAGCAAGAAATTATGAATGATACAACATCTGCTGAAATAGAAGACATAGATGTTACTATTAAACTTGCTAATAGAGACACCATCACACCACTTGGGATTGTTAGAGATGTTGAAGTCTTGTGTGGGAAAATAAAATCCGCTACTAATTTTCTTGTTCTTGGTTCCCACAAGATGAATTTTGCTCCTTTATTTTTAGTAGACCTTTCTTGAACACTGTCAATGCTACTATAGATTGCCATAAACAAACTATGAGTGTTCGCTTTGGTGATGAGTCCCATGAATTTAATTTCTCCAAGTTTAATAGACAACCACATAAGAAAGAATTGCCTAGTAACGATGAAATAATTGGTCTTGCTTCTATTATTGTGCCTCCTACTGATCCACTAGAACAATATTTGCTAGACCATGAAAATGATATGCATATGCATGAAAGAAATGAAATAGATAAAAAATTCTTCTAACAACGACCTCTGCTCAAGCACAATTTTCCTATTGAAACTCTTGGAGGCCCTCCTCCACCTAAAGGTGATCCTGTGTTTGAATTGAAACAATTGCCAGACACTTTGAAATATGCTTATCTTGATGAGAAAAGGATATATCATGTTATTATTAGTGCTAACCTTTTAGAACACGAAGAAGAAAGATTATTGAAAATTCTGAAGAAGCACCTGCTGCTATTGGATATACTCTTCATGATCTTGAGGGCATTAGTCCCACTCACTGTCAGCACAAGATTAATATGGAACCTGATGCTAAACCCATTGTTGATCATCAATGACAATTGAATCCCAAAATGAAAGAAGTGGTAAGATTTGAAATACTAAATCTTCTGGAAGCAGGTATAATCTATCCCATAGCTGATAGTAGATGGGTAAGTCACGTTCATTGTGTCCCTAAGAAAGGAGGCATTACTGTTGTTCCCAATGATAAAAAATGAACTTATCCCACAAAGAATTGTTACTAGCTATATAATGGTAATTGATTTTACAAAATTAAATAAATCCACTAGAAAAGATCATTACCCTTTGCCTTTTATTGATCAAATGTTGGAAAGATTGTCTAAGCACACACACTTTTGCTTCCTTGATGGATATTCTGGTTTTTCTCAAATACCTGTTTCACAACCTGATCAAGATAAAACCACTTTTACTTGTCGTTTTGGAACTTATGCTTATAGACATATGCCTTTTGGACTATGCAATGGACATGCTACTTTTCAAATATGTATGACTGCTATAATCTCTGATTTTTGTGAAAAGATTGTTGAGGTTTTCATAGATGACTTTTCTGTTTATGGAACTTCTTTTGATGATTGCTTAAGCAGCCTTGATTGAGTTTTGCAGAGATGTGAGCAAACTAATCTTGTCTTGAATCGGGAGAAGTGCCACTTTATGGTTAATGAAGGTATTGTCTTGGGTCATAAAATTTCTGACCGAGGTATTGAGGTGGATAAAGCTAAGGTTGATGCAATTAAGAAAATGCCACATCCCCGAGATATCAAAGGTATTTGTAGTTTCCTTGGTCATGCTAGTTTCTATAGGAGATTTATTAAAGACTTCTCTAAAATTTCTAGGCCTCTTACTAATCTTTTACAAAAGGATGTCCCATTTGTTTTTGATGATGATAGTGTAGAAGCCTTTGAAACACTTAAGAAAGCCTTAACTTCTGCACCTATTGTTCAAGCACCTGACTAGAACTTGCATTTTGAAATTATGTGTGATGCTAGTGATTATGCTATTGGTGATGTTCTAGGACAAGGAGTTGGTAAGAAATTACATGGTATTCATTATGCTAGCAAAACTCTAGACAGTGCTCAAAGAAATTATGCTACTACTGAAAAAGAATTTTTAGCAGTTGTGTTTGCTTGTGATAAATTCAGGTCTTACATTGTTCATTACAAAGTAATTGTTCACACTAATCATGCTACTATAAAATATCTTATGGAAAAGAAAGATGCTAAACCTGGACTCATTAGGTGGGTTCTCTTGTTGCAAGAATTTGATTTACATATCACTGATAGGAAAGGAGCTGAGAACTCAATAGTAGATAACTTGTCTAGGTTAGAGAATATCCTTGATGACCCACTACCTATAGATGATAGCTTTCCTGATGAACAAGTAGCTGCAATAAATGTTTCTCATAACACTCCTTGGTATGTTGACTATGCTAATTACATTGTTACTAAATACATACCACCTATTTTCACATGCCAACAAAAGAAAAAATTATTCTATGATTTCAGACATTACTTTTGGGATGACCCACATCTTTATAAAGGAGTAGGTATTATTAGACGTTGTATACCTGAGCATGAACAGGAACAAATCCTACAGAAATGTCATTCCAAAGCTTATGGAGGGCATCATGCGGGAGATAGAACTGCTCACAAGGTATTGCAATCTGGTTTTTATTGACCTCCTCTCTTCAAAGATGCCCGTAAGTTTGTTTTATCTTGTGATGAATGCCAAATAATTGGTAATATTGGTAAGCATCAAGAAATGCCTATGAATTATTCACTTGCTATTGAACCATTTGATGTTTGGGGTTTTGATTATATAGGACCTTTTCCTTCCTCTAATGGGTATACTCATATTTTAGATGTTGTTGATTATGTCACTAAGTGGGTAGAAGCCATTCCAACTAGTAGTGCTAATCACAACACTTCCATCAGAATGCTTAAAGAAGTTATTTTCCCAAGGTTTGGAGTCCCTAGATATTTAATGATTGATGGTGGTTCACATTTTATTCATGGTGCTTTCCATAAAATGCTTGCTAAATATGATGTTAACCATAGAATTGCATCACCCTTTCATCCTAAATCTAGTGGTCAAGTTGAACTTATCAATAGAGAAATAAAACTAATACTACAAAAATCCGTTAATAGGCCCCGAAAGAATTGGTCTAAAAAATGGATGATGCACTTTGGGCCTATAGAAAAGCTTATAAAAATCCTATGGGTATGTTTCCTTATAAGATGGTTTATGGAAAAGCTTGTCATTTACCTCTTGAGTTAGAACATAAAGCATATTGGGAAATAAAATAACTCAATTATGATTTCAAACTTGCCGGAGAAAAGAGGTTATTTGATATTAGCTCACTAGATGAATGGGGAACCCAAGCTTATGAAAATGACAAATTGTTTAAAGAAAATTTTAAAAGATGTCATGATAACAGAATCTAAAAGTGGGAATTCAAAGTTGGAGAATATGTTCTTTTGTACAACTCTCATTTTAGATTCTTTGCAGGAAAACTTCTCTCCAATTGGGAAGGACCGTATGTTATTGAAGAGGTTTATCGCTCTAGAGCTATCAAGATCAATAATGCCGAAGGTACAAACCCGAAGGTGGTCAATGGTTAAAGAATTAAACACTATATCTCAGGTACGACTATTAATGTTGAAAACAATATTATTCAAACCATGACACCGGAGGAACACATAAAAGAAACCTTCTGGAATACTCCAGAATAATTGAAAAAGAGGAGGTACGTGATACGGTAAGTAAACGGACTCCAAAAAATCCGCAAAAATATTTTCTATCCATTTGGAATATTTTAAAAATTAGGAAATAAGAAATAAACAGGAAGGCACCCGAGGGAGCAGAAGACACCAGGGCGCGCCAGGCCCCCCTAGAGTGTCCAAGTGGGTTGTGCCCACCTCGAGAACATTCCCGACTTTGTTTTTCTCCCGTTTGCTTGTTTCCCAAGATAAAAAATCTTTGTATACCCCCCGAACGTATTGACCACCATATCATGGAGAAATCTTTTGTTATTCTTTCTTGCTGTTTTCTAACAGATCTAGATCGCCATGGCCACTTCAAGCTCCTCCAAGGACAAGTTCTTCGAGAACGTCATCAACCCGTATTTGCGGGAGGTGATGCAGCACCCTCAAGCCATTGAGATGTGTGAGGGGGTGCTTCACATTACGGACGTCCAGGGGCCCAAGAGGACGGGATCCATGGAGGCTAGGCTCGAAGCTATGGAGCAAGAGGCTTCAAGTGCAAGGGGGTGGTGGAACGGGACTCAATGCCAATCACCTCATGATTACGGATTTTATCCATGATCTCAAGGTGGATGGCCGGTCCATGAACGACGTCCTCTTCACCCTCAACGAGCAAATCAACTTTCTGCAAAGCCAAATCTACGATCTCCAAAACCAAGTCTTTGAATATGAGGCAAGGTTTAAAGGTATGAGTTTGGCTGCCAGCTGCAGGACTCGCGAGACTCGTTCTTCCTCTTATGATGGTGAACCACTGCCATGGAAACCGGAGGATAAGCTCGCTACTTTCTCATCACCACCACCATCTTCTTCATCACCAAAGGAGACTTGAGTTCATGGTAGGAGCACTCCCCTTGGCTTGTGCCAAGCTTGGGGAGGTGCCCCGGTATCGTATCACCACCACTATCTTTGCCCTTACTTATTTTAGTTCGGTTTTTGGTTATCTTTTGGTGTAGTTCAATAAAACTTTAGTTCGATCCTTTCTTTTCGAGTGCTTGCTTAGTTATCTACCTATCTATGTAATCGTGTGCAAGTTATATAATAAGGTTTTGGTGTGAGTCTTTGTTTCTTTACTCTTATGTTGCAAATAAAATAAAATAAATAAATAAATGAAAAATATCATATGCTAATCTTATGGTAAGTAATGACATCACATAAGGAAGTGCATAAGTGGTAAAATTTGTTGGGGATTGACAAACATAGCATTTGTCAATGATGCAACTCATGAAAGAATTAATAAGGGAAGAGAAGATTCACATGCAAATATACTATCTTGGACATCTTTTATGATTGTGAGCCCTTGTTATATATTAATGCCAAAATAGTTGATGTTGGACAAGGAAGACAATGTAATGAATTATGCTTGTCCATATTCACATAGAAGTTATATTGTTATAGATCCTTCAACATGTGGTGCTTGCCTAATATCTTTGCTAGCCAAAAATTCCGCACTAAGTAGAAATACTACTTGTGCATCCAAAAACCTTGAACCCAAATTCATGCCTTGAGAGTCCACCATACCTACCTATGGATTGAGTAAGATCCTTCAAGTAAGTTGTCATCGATGCAATAAGGCAATAAAAATTGCTTCTAAAGTGTAGGATCATTTAGTGCAAGAGAAAATTGAGCGACGTACGAACTTGTGATGGCAAAGAATAAAAGCGACAGACTGCACAATAAAGGTTGCTATCATAAGGGGAAATATAATGTGACGTTCTTTTGCGTTAAGGGGTTTTGCATAAACAAAAAGCGAATGGCAACCTCTGCTTCCCTCTGTGAAGGGCCTATCTTTTACTTTCACGTATTCACTTTTATGCAAGAGTCAAAGTATTCTTCCCTATTCCTTTTTATTTACTCTTTTGGCAAGCATCATGCGGTGAGGAAAGATCTAAGCACATATATCTAGTTGGATGTGAGTGAGCATGAATTATTATTGTTGACATCACCCTTGAGGTGAGTATGTTGGCAGGCGAAACTATAAGCCCCTATCTTCCTATGTGTCCGGTTGAAAAATTTTGCTCATGGGTACAATGTGAGTGTCAGCAATCATGGAATACTAAATGATGGTTGAGTATGTGGACTTGACAAAAGGCTCCGACACGTGACCCTTCCTGAAAATATGATGAATTGTAGTTGCAAAGTTGACTGGGAACATAGTTTGTTGGTTTTCAATAGAGTTTATGCTTTATACTTCAATGTTGTGATGAATTGTTACTTGTTCATGAGAAGTTATATGATGAAAGTTGTGGGATAAAGGTTTATGTTAAAGTTCTTTGTTGTTATAATAATAATCATGATGCTTCTCTGTCCGTATTTTGTTTTTGTCGACACCTCTTTCTCTAAGCATGTGGACATGTTTCTCAACGTCGGTTCTTTGCTTGAGGACAAGCGAGGTCTAAGCTTGGGGGAGTTGATACATCCATTTTGCGTTATGATTTCCTACTCTTATTTGTAATGTTTTATGTATAATAATGATTTTTGGAGTATTTCTAATGCCTTTTCTCTCATAATATGCAAGGTTTACACAAAGAGGGAGAATACCGGCAGCTGGAATTCTAGACCTAAAAAAAGCACGTCAGAGTTACCTATTTTGCACGTCTCAAAATAAGCTGAAACTTCACGAAGAATCTTTTATGGATTATTTAAGAATTATTGGAGCAAATAACTACCAAAGGGGGCCCACCAGGTGGGCACAACCCACCTAGGTGCGCCAGGGCCCCCAGGCGCACCGTGGTGGGTTGTGCCCTCCTCGGCCCACCTCCGGTGCCCATCTTCTAGTATATAGGTCATTTTTACCTAGAAAAAATAAAGAGGGGACTTTCAGGACAAATCGCTGCCGTCTCAAGGCGGAACTTGGGCAGGAGCACTTTTGCCCCTCCAGCGGAGCGATTTCGCCGGCGGAACTTCCCTCCCGGGGTGGGAAATCATCGTCACCGTCATCACCAACAACTCTTCCATCATTGGGAGGGCAATCTCCATCAACATATTCAACAACACCATCTCCTCTTAAACCCTAGTTCATCTCTTGTGTTCAATCTTTGTACCCAAACATTAGATTGGTACTTGTGGGTGACTAGTAGTGTTGATTACATCTTGTAGTTGATTACTATATGGTTTATTTGGTGGAAGATTCTATGTTCAAATCCATTATGCTATTTAATACACCTCTAATCTTGAGCATGATTATCATTTGTGAGTAGTTACTTTTGTTCTTGAGGTCACCGGAGAAGTCATGTTGCAAGTAATCATGTGAACTTGATATGTGCTCGATATTTTGATGATATGTATGTTGTGAATCCCTTAGTGGTGTCATGTGAATGTCGACTACATCGCACTTCACCTTATGAGGGCCTAAGGGAATGCATTGTGGAGTAGTTATTAGATGATGGGTTGCTAGACCGATTTGGATCCAATGTTTAATGCTATGGTTAGATTTTATCTTAATACTTGTCTCGTAGTTACGGATGCTTGCGAGGGGGTTAATCATAAGTAGGAGGTTTGTTCAAGTAAGAACAACACCTAAGCACCGATCCACCCACATATCAAATTATCAAAGTAGCGAACACGAATTAAGCAACATGATGAAAGTGATATGATGACATTCCCGTGTACCCTCAAGAACACTTTGTTTATTATAATAGACCGTTTTGGCATGTCCTTTGCCTCAAAAGGATTGGGTTACCTGATACGTCTCCAACGTATCTATAATTTTTTCTTGTTCCATGCTATTATATTATATGTTTTGGATGTTTAATGGGCTTTATTATGCACTTTTATATTATTTTTGGGACTAACCTATTAACCGGAGGCCCGGTGCAAATTGTTATTTTTTGCCTATTTCAGTGTTTCGCAGAAAAGGAATATCAAACGGAGTCCAAACGGAATGAAACCTTCGGGAGAGACATTTTTGGAACAAATGCAATCCAGGAGACTTGGAGTGGATGTCAAGGAAGTAACGAGGCGGCCACGAGGTAGGAGGGCGCGCCCGGGGGGTAGGCGCGCCCCCACCCTTGTGGGCCCCTCTTGGCTCCACCGACCTACTTCTTTCGCCTATATATACTCATATACCCCGAAAACATCCAGGAGCACCACGAAACCCTATTTCCACCACCACAACCTTCTGTACCCGTGAGATTCCATCTTGGGGCCTTTTTCGGCGCTCCGCCGGAGGGGGAATCGATCACGGAGGGCTTCTACATCAACACCATAGCCTCTCCAATGATGTGTGAGTAGTTTACAATAGACCTTCGGGTCCATAGTTATTAGCTAGATGGCTTCTTCTCTCTCTTTGATTCTCAATACAAAGTTCTCCTCGATCTTCTTGGAGTTCTATTCGATGTAATACTTTTTGAAGTGTGTTTGTCGAGATCTGATGAATTGTGGGTTTATGATCAAGATTATCTATGAACAATATTTGATTCTTCTCAGAATTCTTATATGTATGATTTGATATCTTTGCAAGTCTCTTCGAATTATCATTTTGGTTTGGCCTGCTAGATCGATATTTCTTGCAATGGGAGAAGTGCTTAGCTTTGGGTTCAATCTTGCAGTGTCCTTTCCCAGTGACAGCAGGGGCAGCAAGGCTCGTATTGTATTGTTGCCATCGAGGAAAAAAAAGATGGGGTTTATATCATATTGCTTGAGCTTATCCCTCTACATCATGTCATCTTGCTTAATGCGTTACTCTGTTCTTATGAACTTAATACTCTAGATGCATGCTGGATAGCGATCGATGTGTGGAGTAATAGTAGTAGATGCAAAATCGTTTTGATCTACTTGTCACGGACGTGATGCTTATATACATGATCATGCCTAGATATTCTCATAACTATGCGCTTTTCTATCAATTGTTCGACAGTAATTTGTTCACCCAACGTAAGATATGCTATCTTGAGAGAAGCCACTAGTGAAACCTATGGGCCCCGGGTCTCTTTTCAATCATATTATATCTCTTTTATTTACATTGCATCTCGTTTACTATTTTGCAATCTTTACTTTTCAATCTATACAAAAAAATACCAAAAATATTTATCTTATTATCTCTATCAGATTGTCGGCGTACTAGAGTAGGGGTACCCTAGTATCCCGAACTCGTGCACGGGCGGTTGCAGCGCCCCGCGGCAAGGCTTGCCGGGCGACCGCCAAGACCCTCTGTGGTTCCCTTGAAGACCATTCAAGAACAAAGTACTCAAACCAAGACCCTGGCAAGAGGAGCTTGCCGGGAAGGCCAACCAAGGCCCCGGCAAGAGGAGCTTGTCGGGAAGGCCAACCCAGGCCCCGGCAAGAGGATCTTGCCGGGAAGAGACAAGACCCCGGCAAGAGGAGCTTGCCGGGAAGGCCACTCAAGGCATACCAAGAAAGCTTGCCACGACGCGCCGCGCGTCCCGGCAAGGCCCGGTGAGCGACAAGCTCCCGAACACGACAAGACAACGGCCGCGGCAAGGAGCTTGCCGCGGGAAACCCCACTTCGTGCCCGCACTCCAGCACACCTACTAACGTGTCGCTCTAGGACTCTCCCAAGCACACATGGCAGGAGGCCGTGCAGCTAGGGGTACGTGGTGGCAAGCGGAGATGAAGAGAAGGCCATCGTGGCAAACGGTGGCGCTCCTAACGGTCACCTTTTGCACTGTTTAGGAGACTCAGACAGGCATTTAATGCCCTTGTCCCCTGCCGTTAGAGTTAGGTAGGGCGCACTGTATCCACAGTAGCGGTAGCTGCACCTACCGCATCCTTTTCCATTTTTACCCTTCTAGTCTACGTTGCCACCTGTCGGTGACCCCTTGAAAGTATAAAAGGAGGCCCAGGCGCAACGTAGAGGAGGTTCGTTCGGCCGGTTCGGCTCATTGGAAACACCAGAAACACTCCCACGCTCAGTCTGGTAGCGTCGATCGCTCCTGAGCAAAGATTCAATACACACAAACAAGCAGCAGTAGGGTTTTACACATCCGTGCGGCCCGAAGCTGGGTAAAATCGCCCGCGTGTACTGCCTCGATCCGCTCTTTGTGCGCTCTCCGGCTCCCACCGAACCGAAAGGGGCCCTGTCCCCATAGGTGTTGGAGGATCAGCACCCCCCGACATCTTTGGCGCGCCAGGTAGGGGGCGTCGAGATTGTGCGAACCCGATCCGGCGTGCACGCAAGCTAAATCTTCATCGTCTTCATTGACATGCCACCAAAGAAGAAGGATTCGGAGGCAGCTGTTCTGTCCACGTCAAGGCTCAGCTGTTCTTCATCGTCATGGCTCCAAAGAAGCGGGCGAGCAAAAGAACGACGCCAGTGCGGCAACCGAAAAGCTAAGTCGTGCGAAACTTTAGATATTTCCTTTCTATATAAGGTTATCCGCCTCGGAGATCTTGTTCTTTGTACGGAAAACCTGTGCGTGGAGGAATCAACTCGTAGCTAGTTGCGCCCTTACTTTGTTTCGAGTCCGCTCAACAACTTAAGTGAGCTGCTAGCGCCCTTACTTTGCTTCGAGTCCGCTCAGCAACTTAAGTGAGCCGCTAGCGCCCTTAGTTTGTTTCGAGTCCACTCAACAACTTAAGCGAGCTGCAACTAGTTGCGACAAGGTTGCTTGTCGGTAGCGACCCCGCCAGCAGGCTGCTGAAGTTCCGCACTCGGCGCTCGCGGCAAGGGTGCCTGCACCGGCAAGTTTCCCTAGAAAGCGTAGGGTGGACGTACAAAGAGAGGTTGAACAGGAAGATAGCATGCACTATTTATTTGAGATTTCTGCATAGACCTGTATGCCAAGGAGCCTTCTCGGGGCTAGTTGCGCTCCATGTTGCCTTGAGTCTGCTCGGCAACTTGTGCGGTTGCGCTAGAACCAAAAAGGTAAACCTTTCTAGGAGGCGATGTTCCCGAATAGCCGCTAAGGGCCCGTTCCCTCAAGCGCTGCTGGCTGGATCGTACGCACCGGAAAGCATTCCAGCAGGCATAGGGAATATGCAGCAAAAGTCAAAATTCGCAAGCGAGTTAAGTGCACTTCGGATGCAAATCACTTGTTATGTTTTAAACGCAGTTATGGCCCGGGGGCTGGCAGCGCCCTTAGGACCAATCTTTTTGCTGTCAAGAACGACGAAGTTCTTCGCCATAAGCCTTTCCGGCAACATCTTGCCGGGAGCCGGTGTCAAGAACGACGAAGTTCTTCGCCATAAGCCTTTCCGGCAACGATCTTGCCGGGAGCCAGTGTCAGGAACGACGAAGTTCTTCGCCATAAGCCTTTCCGGCAACGATCTTGCCGGGAGCCGGTGTCAAGAACAACGAAGTTCTTCGCCATAAGCCTTCCTGGCAACAAGCTTGCCGGAAGCCGGCATCGAGAACGTCAAAGTTCTCTGCCAAAGATAAAAGCCTTCCTGGCAACAAGCTTGCCGGAAGTCGGCATCGAGAACGTCAAAGTTCTCTGCCGAAGATAAAAGCCTTCCTGGCAACAAGCTTGCCGGAAGCTGGCATCGAGAACGTCAAAGTTCTCTGCCGAAGATAAAAGCCTTCCTGGCAACAAGCTTGCCGGAAGCCGGCATCGAGAACGTCAAAGTTCTCTGCCGAAGATAAAAGCCTTCCTGGCAACAAGCTTGCCGGAAGCCGGCATCGAGAACGTCAAAGTTCTCTGCTGGAAGATAAAAGCCTTCCCGGCAAGCCAGTATCGCTGGGGGCTGCGAGTGCCAAGAATCGTCCACGGCAAGCCAGAGTTGCCGGGGGCTGCAATATCAGATAAGTCTTTCATCCCTCATCATGCATCCTCTTATGGACTGGGGAATGCGAAACCACGTTTCTGCCCGGAAACTGCCGTGCTCCCTCGACTCTAGGCCCTGGGGCTCGTTCTCGGGGCCAAGTTTGGTCGTAGTCGCGGCAGCAAAGGGATGAAACGAGGAGACCGCACCCACCTCGTTCCTGCCTCCGTTAAAAGCGTGAGAAAGGTCGAGCAACGTGGGAAGGCGGCAGGGCCTGTTGCCGGGAGATGAAATGTCTGTCCGAGGGATACCAAGGATTTGCTCCTTGGCGTGGGTTTAACTCGCGAGACAAATAACCCGGCAAGCATCCCCTTTTCATTAAAAAACATCCCACTCAGGTACAGTCCATAGAGGATGAAAAACATGAAAGAGAGGATTACAAGTTTTAGATACAGCTAAGGCCCGAAGGCTTACAAATTAAAAAGATAAGATGCCCGTAATCCCTTTCCTGTCCTTCTCTTCAGGAGGCAGGTCAAGGAGGCGAAAAGGGCAAAAGGAGCGCCTAGGCGAGCTACGGGTGCCAGAAGACACCAAGGGAACATCCCGGGGGCCGTCCGAAGGCTGGACGGCAACGGCGGCGCTGGAAGCGGGGCTCGAAGACGGGGCGGCAGGACGTCAGCACGCTGTCGAGGGCACCACGCCCTTGTACTCCGACCTGACGGCCTTGTCGCCAGCCCTCTTCCCCTTCCGCAGCCTCCCTACGCCAGCCGCCTAAGGAGACGACCCCGGGGAGTTCAAGGAGCCGGCGGCACGGATGATGGGGTCGCCGGTGCCGCGCAAAGCGGCGCCCGACGCCTAGTCGGACCCGCCATCCCGCCGCCCGCTATCCTTATCGTCGCTGTCGCTCTCCTCCTCGTCACTCTCGCTCGAGGAGGAGTCTTCGCTATCGGAAGAGTTGTCCACGCAGCACTTCGCCCGAGTGCCGAAGCACCCGAAGACCTTGACGGAGAGGAGATCACCCTCCATCAACTTAAAATGGAGGGTAAACCCCTCCATCAGGCTGAGGATACGGGCAAACGTCTTCCACCCTCGATCAAGATACATCACATTAGGGGCTGGGAATACAACACGGACAAGCGTGCCGCTGATCCCACAGCCCCTCATATGCAATCTCAGTGTCTCGGGCGGATCCAACTCCATCGCGCTCGCAAACGGAGCTGGGAGCCGGAGGCGACGACGAGGCGCCCGGTGCAGCTTGACGAAGAACTCGCAAGGGTCGTCCCCTATATGGACCGCCATGGGGGGAGGAGCCGCCGGCAGAGGCGAAGCTGGCGCGCCGCCCCGCCCGCCTCTTCCCCGAGCGCCTCGACCTCGGCCGCGACCTCGCCCCCTCCCTCTTCCCCTTATGGCTGGCTCTGCCACTACGGGCACAGAAGAGGGAGAGATGCGCTGTCTGGCGGCGACTCTCACCGCCACCGACGAAGGGCCTGGGTTCCCTTTCTCCATGGCGGATGAGAGAAAGGGGAGCAGAAGCTGAAGAAAGGAGGAGATGAGAGAGTGCGGGTTTCTGTGCTCCCCTCCCGCTCTTTATAAAGGAGCGAGGTGGGGGCTCGGCCGCCCCGCTCAGCGAATCAAGGCACGGGAAGAGCAGGGAGTCGGGGCCAACCCGCTGCCTCTGCTCGCGACGGCCCAGTTTCCCACTTCCACCGTCCGTGACCCCAAGCGCATGGGAGCCGCGTGGCGTGGATGCAGAACCAAGGCGACAGATGAGGCGGCCTCGCTCCGCCCCGTGAACGCGGGGAGTGGACGTCCCGAAAACCGCGCACCGGCACCGTCCAGTAAATGCACCGCGCCCCCACGCCTACCTCCGTTTAGGGAGGAGGGCGTGAACCGTCCTCATCATCGTGGCCTGACGCATGCTCGAGGGGCTTAGCCCCGCGCACGCCTCCCGCATCACCCACGACGCCGCGTTTGACGCATGCCGTTCTGGGCGTGCGCGGTGGGAGCGGAGAGATATGCGGCGTGCCCTAGGCCGCGCGTGCCCGTGCACTGTTTTGGGCCTGGCCCAACAGCGCTCGGCACCGTGTATGGCCCAGGCCCGGGGGCTCCTGTCGGTGTACTAGAGTAGGGGTACCCTAGTATCCCGAACTCGTGCACGGGCGGTTGCAGCGCCCCGCGGCAAGGCTTGCCAGGCGACCGCCAAGACCCTCCGTGGTTCCCTTGAAGACCATTCAAGAACAAAGTACTCAAACCAAGACCCCGGCAAGAGGAGCTTGCCGGGAAGGCCAACCAAGGCCCCGGCAAGAGGAGCTTGCCGGGAAGGCCAACCCAGGCCCCGGCAAGAGGATCTTGCCGGGAAGAGACAAGACCCCGGCAAGAGGAGCTTGCCGGGAAGGCCACTCAAGGCATACCAAGAAAGCTTGCCGCGATGCGCCGCGCGTCCCGGCAAGGCCCGGTGAGCGACAAGCTCCCGAACACGACAAGACAACGGCCGCGGCAAGGAGCTTGCCGCGGGAAACCCCCACTTCGTGCCCGCGCTCCAGCACACCTGCTAACGTGTCGCTCTAGGACTCTCCCAAGCACACGTGGCAGGAGGCCGTGCAGCTAGGGGTACGTGGTGGCAAGCGGAGATGAAGAGAAGGCCATCGTGGCAAACGGTGGCGCTCCTAACGGTCACCTTTTGCACTGTTTAGGAGACTCAGACAGGCATTTAATGCCCTTGTCCCCTGCCGTCAGAGTTAGGTAGGGCGCACTGTATCCACGGTAGCGGTAGCTGCACCTACCGCATCCTTTTCCATTTTTACCCTTCTAGTCTACGTTGCCACCTGTCGGTGACCCCTTCAAAGTATAAAAGGAGGCACAGGCGCAACGTAGAGGAGGTTCGTTCGGCCGGTTCGGCTCATTGGAAACACCAGAAACACTCCCACGCTCAGTCTGGTAGCGTCGATCGCTCCTGAGCAAAGATTCAATACACACAAACAAGCAGCAGTAGGGTTTTACGCATCCGTGCGGCCCGAAGCTGGGTAAAATCACCCACGTGTACTGCCTCGATCCGCTCTTTGTGCGCTCTCCGCCTCCCACCGAACCGAAAGGGGCCCTGTCCCCATAGGTGTTGGAGGATCAGCACCCCCCGACACAGATCTCACTTTTGCTAGTGGTTGTGAAGGGATTGACAACCCCTTTATCGCGTTAGTTAAAAGGTTCTTATTTGTTTGTGCAGGTACAAGGCGACTTGCGTGTAACCTCCTACTAGATTGATATCTTGGTTCTCAAAAACTAAGGGAAATACTTACGCTACTTTGCTGCATCACCCTTTCCTCTTCAAGGGAAAACCAACGCATGCTCAAGAGATAGCAAGAAGGATTTCTGGCATCGTTGCCGGAAAGATCTACGCACAAGTTAAGATTTGATCTCTCGACAACTCGCCGATTTCTGGCATCGTTGCCGGAAAGATCTACGCACAAGTCAAGACATACCAAGTACCCATCACAAACTCTTATCCCTCGCATTACATTATTTGCCATTTGCCTCTCGTTTTCCTCTCCCCCACTTCACCCTTGCCATTTTATTCGCCATTTTTCCGTTCGTCTCTTTTTGCTTGCTTCTTGTGTGTCCGTGTGTTAGATCATTTGTTTCGCCATCATGGTCAGTCCTTCTATCATTGTTAGTACTCCCGAGAATGAAGTTCTTAATTTTAAACAAAGGGAGGGAGAAAATTTAAAAGATGCTTGGTATAGAATTTGCAATGCTCAGAATAGATCCACTAGGAAGCAATCTACTTCCGTTCTTCTTTGCAATTTTTATGTAGGCATCACTCCTTGGAACAGTTATATTCTTGACACCATTACTAGAGGAAATTTCTTGGATAGCCATACTTTTGATTCTTATAATGCTATGATAGATTTGTTTGGCTCACCACCTCTTTTGGTTAATGGAACTATTTTAACTTTGGAACACGTGATGCAAGGGCTTGAAATTATTGAAAATAAAGTTGCCACTGTGGAGTTGATTGAGAATTTGGATAAAAAGATCCACAACCAAATTACCCAATATGGATCTAAGGTAGGAGTTACTCTGAAAAGTTTTAAAGAAAAAGAACCCATAGTTGACGGAAAATTAGATCAAGATTCCACTAGAATTGATAAACTTGAGGATATTATTACCTACTTAGGTTCTGCTTTTTCTGCCATGAGAAATACCTCAAACCCTCCTACTACCAAAGTTGCTAAATTTATGTATGTTCCTAAAAATAAGGGTGGATCTTCTAGTAAAAAAACTGTGGATCTCAAATCAATAAGTGTTCACCCCAACTTTTTCGCTATCATTAAGGAATCTTTTGCTACAAATGAATTTCTTGATTTCTTGCCTAGGAGTTTGATAATTAATAAAAAGAAGGAAACTCCTAAGGGTTATAAGTGTTCAATTGAAGAATTGCCGACCAAAGATGGTAATACCTAGATCTATTCTTGTTTTTATGCCTAGCTAGGGGCATTAAACGATAACGCTTGTTGGGAGGCAACCCAATTTTATTTTAGTTCTTTACTTTTTGTTCCTGTTTAGTAATAAATAATTCATCTAGCCTCTGTTTAGATGTGGTTTTGTGTTTTAATTAGTGTTCGTGCCAAGTAAAACCTTTAGGATAACGTACGGTGATAGTTAATTTGATCTTGCTGAAAAACAGAAACTTCTGCACGCACGAGATTAGTTTTCATAAATCACAAAAATGTGATTTTTAGTTGATTATTCTTTAACAATATTAATAAACAAATTACCTAGGACTTCCTAATTTGGTAGAATTTTTGGGGTTCCAGAAGTATTCGAGAGTTACAGATTTCTACAGACTGATCTGTTTTTGACAAATTCTGTTTTTCATGTGTTGTTTGCTTATTTTGATGAATCTATGGCTAGTATCGGGGGGTATGAACCATAGAGAAGTTGGAATACAGTAGGTTTAACACCAATATAAATAAAGAATGAGTTCATTACTGAGTTCATTACAGTACCTTAGAGTGGTGGTTTGTTTTCTTGCACTAACGGAGCTCATGAGATTTTCTGTTGAGTTTTGTGTTGTGAAGTTTTCAAGTTTTGGGTAAAGATTTGATGGATTTTGGAATAAGGAGTGGCAAGAGCCTAAGCTTGGGGATGCCCAAGGCACCCCAAGGTAAAATTCAAGGACAACCAAAAGCCTAAGCTTGGGGATGCCCCGGAAGGCATCCCCTCTTTCGTCTTCGTCTATCGGTAACTTTACTTGAGGCTATATTTTTATTCACCACATGATATGTGTTTTGCTTGGAGCGTCTTGTACGATTTGAGTCTTTGATTTTTAGTTTATCACAATCATCCTTGCTGTACACACCTTTTGGAGAGACACACGTGAATCAGAATTTATTAGATACTCTATGTGCTTCACTTATATCTTTTGAGCTAGACAATTTTGCTCTAGTGCTTCACTTATACCATTTTAGAGCACGGTGGTGGTTTTATTTTGTAGAAATTATTGATCTCTCATGCTTCAGTTATATTATTTTGAGAGTCTTTTAGAAGAGCATGGTAATTTTCTTTGGTTATAAAATTAGTCCTAATATGATGGGCATCCAAGTTGGGTAAAATAAAAACTTTCATATGGAGTGCATTAAACACTATGATAAATTTGATACTTGATAATTGTTTTGAGATATAAAGGTGGTAATGTTAGAGTCATGCTAGTTGGGTAATTATGAAATTGAGAAATACTTGTGTTAAAGTTGGCAAGTCTCGTAGCATGCACGTATGGTGAATGTTGTGTGACAAATTTGAAGCATGGGGTGTTCTTTGATTGCCTTCCTTATGAGTGGAGGTCGGGATCGCGCGATGGTTAACTCCTACCAACCCTTCCCCTAGGAGCATGCGTAGTAGTACTTTGCTTCAAGGGCTAATAAACTTTGCAATAAGTATATGAGTTCTTTATGACTAACTGAGTCCATGGATTATACGCACTCTTACCCTTCAGCAATTTGCTAGCCTCTACGGTACCGTGTATTGCCCTTTCTCACCTTGAGAGTCGGTGCAAACTTTGCCGGTGCATCCAAACCCCGTGATACGATACGCTCCATCACACATAAACCTCCTTATATCTTCCTCAAAACAGCCACCATACCTACCTATTATGGCATTTCCATAGCCATTCCGAGATATATTGCCATGCAACTTTCCACCGTTCCGTTTATTATGACACACTCCATCATTGTCATATTGCTTTGCATGATCATGTAGTTGACAACGTATTTATGGCAAAGCCACCTTTATATTTCTTTCATACATGTCGCTCTTGATTCATTGCATATCCCGGTACACCGCCGGAGGCATTCACATAGAGTCATATTTTGTCCTAAGTATTGAGTTGTAATTTTTGAATTGTAAATAAATAGAAGTGTGATGATTTCCATTATTAGAGCATTGTCCCATGTGAGGAAAGGATGATGGAGACTATGATTCCCCCACAAGTCGGGATGAGACTCCGGACGAAATAAAAAAAGGAGAGAAAAAAAAAGAAAAAAAGAGAGGCCAAAGAAGCCAAAATAAAAAAATGAGAGAAAAAGAGAGAAGGGACAATGTTACTATCCTTTTTCCACACTTGTGCTTCAAAATAGCACCATGATCTTCATGACAGAGAGTTTCTTATTTTGTCACTTTCATATACTAGTGGGAATTTTTCATTATAAAACTTGGCTTATATATTCCAATGATGGGCTTCCTCAAAATTCCCTAGGTCTTCGTGAGCAGGCAAGTTGGATGCACACCCACTTAGTTTCTTTTTGATTAGCTTTCATACATTTATAGCTCTAGTGCATCTGTTGCATGGCAATCCCTACTCCTCGTATTGACACCAATTGATGGGCATCTCCATAGCCCGTTGATTAGCCGCGTCAATGTGAGACTTTCTCCTCTTTTTTGGTTTTCTCACATAATCCCTATCATCATACTCTACTCCACCCATAGTGCTATGTCCATGGCTTATGCTCATGTATTGCATGAGGGTTGAAAAGGCTGAAGCGCGTTAAAAAGTATGAACCAATTACTTGGCTGAAACCGGGGTTGTGCATGATGGGAGCATTTTGTGTGAGGAAAATGAAGCATGGCCAAACTATATGATTTTGTAGGGATAAGCTTTCTTTGGCTATGTTATTTTGATAAGACATAAACTGCTTGGTTAGCATGCTTGAAGTATTACTATTTTTATGTCAATATTAAACTTTTATCTTGAATTTTTTGGATCTGAACATTCATGCCACAATAAAGATTCTGTTTTTATCATTGAAAATTACATTGAAAATTATCTTAGGTAGCATTCCACATCAAAAATTCTGTTTTTATCATTTACCTACTCGAGGACGAGCAGGAATTAAGCTTGGGGACGCTTGATACGTCTCCAACGTATCTATAATTTTTTATTGTTCCGTGCTATTATATTATCTGTTTTGGATGTTTAATGGGTTTTATTATGCACTTCTATATTATTTTTGGGACTAACCTATTAACCAGCGGCTCAGTGCAAATTGTTGTTTTTTGCCTATTTTAGTGTTTCGCAGAAAAGGAATGTCAAACGGTGTCCAAACGAAATGAAACCTTTGGGAGACTCGTTTTTGGAACAAACGCAATCCAGGAGACTTGGAGTGGACGTCAAGGAAGCAACAAGGCGGCCACGAGGTAGGAGGGCGCGCCCGGGGGGGGTAAGCGCGCCCCCACCCTCGTGGGCCCCTCGTGGCTCCACCGACCTAGTTCTTTCGCCTATATATTCTCATATACCCCGAAAACATCCAGGAGCACCACGAAACCCTATTTCCACCACCACAACCTTCTATACCCGCGAGATCCCATCTTGGGCCTTTTCTGGCGCTCCGTCGGAGGGGGAATCGATCACGGAGGGCTTCTACATCAACACCATAGCCTCTCCGATGATGTGTGAGTAGTTTACCATAGACGTTCGGGTCCATAGTTATTAGCTAGATGGCTTCTTCTCTCTCTTTGATTCTCAATACAAAGTTCTCCTCGATCTTCTTGGAGATCTATTCGATGTAATACTTTTTGCGGTGTGTTTGTCGAGATCCGATGAATTGTGGGTTTATGATCAAGATTATCTATGAACAATATTTGATTCTTCTCTGAATTCTTATATGTATGATTTGATATCTTTGCAAGTCTCTTCAAATTATCAGTTTGGTTTGGCCTACTAGATTGATCTTTCTAGCAATGGTAGAAGTGCTTAGCTTTGGGTTCAATCTTGCAGTGTCCTTTCCTAGAGACAGCAGGGGCAGCAAGGCTCGTATTGTATTGTTGCCATCAAGGATAAAAAGATGGGGTTTATATCATATTGCTTGAGTTTATCCCTCTACATCATGTCATCTTGCTTAATGCATTACTCTGTTCTTATGAACTTAATACTCTAGATGCATGCTGGATAGCGGTCGATGTGTGGAGTAATAGTAGTAGATGCAGAATCGTTTCGATCTACTTGTCACGAACGTGATGCCTATATACATGATCACGCCTAGATATTCTCACAACTATGCGCTTTTCTATCACTTGCTCGATAGTAATTTGTTCACCCACCGTAAGATATGCTATCTTGAGAGAAGCCACTAGTGAAACCTATGGCCCCCGGGTCTCTTTTCAATCATATTATATCTCTTTTATTTACATTGCATCTCGTTTATTATTTTGTAATCTTTACTTTTCAATCTATACAACAAAAATACCAAAAATATTTATCTTATTATCTCTATCAGATCTCACTTTTGCAAGTGGCCGTGAAGGGATTGACAACCCCTTTATCACGTTGGTTGCAAGGTTCTTATTTGTTTGTGCAGGTACAAGGCGACTTGCGTGTAATCTCTTAATGGATTGATACCTTGATTCTCAAAAACTGAGGGAAATACTTACGCTACTTTGCTGCATCACCCTTTCCTCTTCAAGGAAAAACCAACGCATGCTCAAGAGGTAGCACTACCTTGCTGAACTTTATTTACCGTTAGCGTTACTTGCTTGTTGCAAATTACCTTGCTATCAAACAACTTGTCACCGACAATTTCAGTGCTTGCAGACAATACCTTGCTGAAAACCACTTGTCATTTCCTTCTGCTCCTCATTGGGTTCGACACTCTTACTTACTGAAAGGTCTACGGTTGATCCCCTATACTTGTTGTTCATCTAGGCTCTTTTCTGGCACCGCTGGCAGGGAGTGAAGCGCTATTGGTAAGTGGAAATTGGTAATGAAAAATTATTACTACATGCTAAAATTTATTGTCACTTGCTACTATGGAAAAGGGGTTTGTTCGGGGTATCTTCAACTTGACCGGAACCACAATTAGTTGCCCCTCAACCTACTGCACCTACTGAAAATATTGGTTATGAAATTCCTTCGGGTATGATAGAACAACTGCTAGCTAATCCTTATGTAGGAGATGGAAATGAACATCCTAATATGCACTTGATATATGTGGATAAATTTCTAGATTATTTAAGCTTGCAGGTTTGTCCATATATGAAGCTAAGAATTAGGTTTTCTCTTTATCTTTAAAGGGAAAAGCATTGACATGGTACAGGCTATGTGATGATATTGGATCTTGGAACTGGAATCGATTGAAATTGGAGTTTCACCAAAAAAAATATCATATGCATCTAATTCATCGTGATCGGAATTTTATATATATATATATATATATATATATATATATATATATATATATATATATATATATGGTACGCGTCAATGCTATACAAACGGTTTTAAACCCCTTTTCGCGACGGCATTCGGAACCGTCGCCTAGTGAGTGTGGGCAATTATGGGGTCCTTCGCACACGACCCAGTAACCGTCGGGGATATGCCCTCCTGGCACACACGCTCGGCAAAATGAGGTTGTGTGCGACCGGCGAGCAAGCAAATACGGTTATACGTACAGTAAAAGTACAATTATACACGCGAAATCATTTCCGGTCGTAAGTTCATCCCATATAGTTAGTCCCCGCAAAATGTTTCCATTCGTACATACATCCCACACAGTCGCTCCAAGGAAACGTATCCGTTCATAGGTACATCACACACAATTTTCCCCGTTAAATCGTTTGTGATGGCCTTCCAATCACACATAATATTAAAAAATTATCGTTTGCGTTATTGAATGCATCACACACGGTGCTTAGAAGAAACTATGTGCGTTGCCTCAGGTCATCGCCCACGGTATTTTCTCAATAACTGTTTGCAACAGCAAAAACCAATTAGCAGGCTAATTGCCCTATTATTAATAATCCATCTATTAATCTAATTGACATTCATATTAAACACATTATTTCATTCCCATATTAAGGAAGCAGGATTTCATAATTAAAATACATCAGAGTACAGCATGATATAGCTTCAGCACTCAGCTACCCCATTACACAACTGCACCAGCACCAAGTTTCACGTGCAACATCTAGAACCTTTCGAAATTAGCATCATAGACGGTACATAGATAGATGCATCTCATCAGGAAAACTGCTGAAGCGGAAGGCGAATATTGAGCATTCATTGATGTTGAAGGTCTTTGCAACTTTAGGCCAGTGCCTGTGGATGATTGACCATCCATCCTTCGTCCTCTTCAGGAACACTTCAATATTGAACCGTGGGTGTTGTATGAAAACCTTCCTCGCCTCCTGTCCATACAGGTGGTTTGAGAGGTAACGATCAGTGAACTGTTTTGGAAAGGCTTGAAAACAAGGATGTGCATAAATATCTTCTCTATATTGGAAAGGGCAAAGGAATAAAAAAGACAAGGTATAATAGTAGACAATAACAGAATGCAGCCACAACAATTTAACATCGCATTGTAGAATTGAACTAAGCAGTTAACTAAACACCACAACAAATGAACCAACCGTTAACTGAGCACCACATTGCACAAATATAACATACTCCTAATAGAAGATCAGACAGTTAACCAAACCAAGCATGCTTAACAACTTGGAAATATAGCAATTGTATTTGTTTCTCATGTATTTAGTAGAGTGAAATTTGATTTAATTCTCACATGGTATACAATAACAGAATGCAGCCACAACAATTGAACATCGCATTGCAGAATTGAACCAAGCAGTTAACTAAACACCACAATAAATGAACCAACCGTTAACTGAGCACCACATTGCACAAATATAACATACTCCTAATAGAAGATCGGATAGTTAACCAAACCAATCATGCTTAACAACTTGGAAATATAGCAATTGTATTTATTTCTCATGTATTTAGTACAGCCAAATTCGATTTATTTCTCACATGGTATACAATAACAGAATGCACACACAATAATTGAACATCGCATTGCAGAATTGAACCAAACAGTTAACTAAACACCACAACAAATGAACCAAACGTTAACTGAGCACCACATTGCACAATATAACATAATCATAATAGAAGATCAGACAGTTAACCAAACCAAGCATGCTTGACAACTTGGAAAATTGCACCCTAAAGAACTGAACATCACATTTGCGGAATTGAACCAGACAGTTAACTGAACACTACATTGCACGACATATAAAACATATACACTAGAGCAGAAGATTGCATGGTAAAAGTAGATAGCACAATTCACTAAAATTTCTTAAGGAAAGGCAGTAGCTAGCAAACTGAACACGGGTCCTTATAGTGAGCTAATAAGACAAGCTACTCATTGTCGGAGATATCGATGACGATTGGCTCGTTGGACATGGAAGAGGGCGAGGCCTCCGCATCGTGGGTGCCTGCTACCTCTTGAGCACTGCGTTGGATTTCCCCGAAGAGGAGAGGATGATGCAGTAAAGTAGCGTAAGTATTTTCCTCAGTTTTGAGAACCAAGGTATCAATCCAGTAGGAGACCACGCACAAGTCCCTCGTACCTACACAAAATGATAGCTCCTCGCAACCAACGCGGTTAGGGGTTGTCAATCCCTTCACGGTCACTTACGAGAGTGAGATCTGATAGAGATGATAAATAATATTTTTGGTAATTTTTGGTATAGAGATGCAAAGTAAAAAGTAAAAGGCATAGTAAAAACAAAGCAGGTAATAAAGTAATGGAGATTGATATGATGAGAATAGACCCGGGGGCCATAGGTTTCACTAGTGGCTTCTCTCAAGAGCATAGATTTTCTACGGTGGGTGAACAAATTACTGTTGAGCAATTGACAGAATTAAGCATAGGTATGAGCATATCTAGGTAGTGATCATGTATATAGGCATCATGTCCGAGACAAGTAGATCGAAACGATTCTGCATCTACAACTATTACTCCACTCATCGACCACTGTCCAGCATGCATCTAGAGTATTAAGTTAAAAACAGAGTAACGCCTTAAGCAAGATGACATGATGTAGAGGGATAAATTCATGCAATATGATAAAAACCCCATCTTGTTATCCTCGATGGCAACAGTACAATACGTGCCTTGCTGCCCCTTCTTTCACTGGGAAAGGACACCGCAAGATTGAACCCAAAGCTAAGCACTTCTCCCATTGCAAGAACTACCAATCTAGTTGGCCAAACCAAAAGGATAATTCAAAGAGGCTTGCAAAGATAACTCAATCATACATAAAAGAATTCAGAGAAGATTCAAATATTGTTCATAGATAAGCTGGATCATAAACCCACAATTCATCGGTCTCAACAAACACACCGCAAAAAGAAGATTACATCGAATAGATCTCCACGAGAGAGGGGGAGAACATTGTATTGAGATCCAAAAAGAGAGAAGAAGCCATCTAGCTACTAGCTATGGACCCGAAGGTCTTAAGTAAACTACTCACACTTCATCGGAAGGGCTATGGTGTTGATGTAGAAGCCCTCCATGGTGGATGCCCTCTCCGGCAGAGCTCCGGAACAGGCCCCAAGATGGGATCTCGTGGATACAGAAGGTTGCGGTGGTGGAATTAGGTTTTTGGCTCCTGTTCTGATCGTTTGGGGATACGTAGGTATATATAGGAGGAAGGAGTACGTCGGTGGAGCAACAGGGGGGCCATGAGGCAGGGGGCGCGCCCTAGGGGGCGCCCTCCACCCTCGTGACTGACTCTTATGCTTCTTGGAGTAGGGTCCATGTCTCCTGGATCACGTTCGGTGAGAAAATCATGTTCCCGAAGGTTTCATTCCGTTTGGACTCCATTTGATATTCTGTTTCTTCGAAACACTGAAATAGGCAAAAAAACAGCAATTCTGGGCTGGGCCTCCGGTTAATAGGTTAGTCCCAAAAATAATATAAAACTGGAAAATAAAGCCCAATATAGTCCAAAATAGTAGATAAAGTAGCATGGAGCAATAAAAAAGTATAGATACGTAGGAGTCGTATCAGGCATCCCCAAGCTTAATTCCTGCTCGTCCTCGAGTAGGTAAATGATAAAAAGAGAATTTTTGATGCGGAGTGATACTTTGGCATAATTTAAATGTAAATCTTCTTAATTGTGATATGAATATTCAGATTCGAAAGATTCGAGACAAAAGTTCATATTGACATAAGAAATAATAATACTTCGAGCATACTAATCAAAGTAATCATGTCTTCTCAAAATAACATCGCAAAAGAAAGTTCATCCCTACAAAATCATATAGTTAGGTTATGCTTCATTTTCGTCACACAAAGATGTTCCCAACTTCTATACCCCCGATGACAAGCCAAGCAATTGTTTCATACTTAAATAATCTCAAACTTTTTCAACCGTCACGCAATACATGAGCGTGAGCCATGGATATAGCACTATGGGTGCAACAGAATATGATGATGGGGATTGTGTGGAGAAGAGAAAAAAGGAGAAAGTCTCACATTGACGAGGATAATCAACGGGCTATGGAGATGCCCATCAATTGATGTCAACATGAGGAGTAGGTATTTCCATGCAACGGATGCACTAGAGCTATGAATGCTCAACAAAAGAAAACTAGTGGGTGTACATCCAACTCGCTTGCTCATGAAGACCTAGGGCATTTGAGGAAGCCCATCGTAGGAATATACAAGCCAAGTTCTATAATGAAAAATTCCCACTAGTATAAAAAGACAACTTTATGAGACTCACTACATGAAGAACAAGGTGCTACTTTGAAGCACAATATATGAGACTCACTACATGAGGAACAAGGTGCTACTTTGAAGCACAAGTGTGGAAAAAGAGATAGTAGCATTGCCCCTTTTTCCCTTTTTTTCTTTTTTTTTCTTTGTTTCTTTGTTTGGGCCTTTCCTTTTTTTTATTTTGGCCTTTCTTTTTTTCTTTTTGGGCAATGCTCTAATAATGATGATCATCACACTTCTATTGATTACAACATAAGGATTACAACTCGAAACTTAGAACAAGATATGACTCTATATGAATGCCTCCAGTGGTGTACCGGGATGGTGCAATGAATCAAGAGTGACATGTATGAAAAATAATGCATGGTGGCTTTGCCACAAATACGATGTCAACTACATGATCATGCAATGGCAATATGACATAAGTAATGTATGTCATGATGATGATGATGGAAGTTGCATGGCAATATATCTCGGAATGGCTATGGAAATGCCATGATAGGGAGGTATGGTGGCTGTTTTGAGGATGGTATAAGGAGGTTTATGTGTGATAGAGCGTATCGTATCACGGGGTTTGGATGCACCGGCGAAGTTTGCACCAACTCTCAAGGTGAGAAAGGGCAATGCACGGTACCGAAGATGCTAGCAAAGGCGGAAAGGTGAGAGTGCGTATAATCCATGGACTCAACATTAGTCAAAAGAACTCATATACTTATTGCAAAGATTTAGAAGTAATCAAAAATCAAGTACTACGTGCATGCTCCTAGGGGGATAGATTGATAGGAAAAGACCATCGCTCGTCCCCGACCGCCACTCATAAGGATGCACAAGCCAGGTACACTTCATGTTTCAAATTTGTTACACAACTTTAACCATACGTGCATGCCTCGGGACTTGCAAACTTCAACACAAGCATTCTTTGAATTCATAATCACCCAACTAGCACGACTTTGATATTATCACCTCCATATCTAAAAACAATTATCGAGCATCAAACTTATATTAGTATTCAATTCACTCAAAAGAAAGTTTCACATATCTTGAATACCAAGTATATTAACATTAAGCAAATTACCATGCTATTAACGATTCTCAAAATAATCTAAGTGAAGCATGAGAGATCAATAGTTTCTTTAAAACAAATCCACCACCGTGCTCTAAAAGATCTAAGTGAAGTACTAGAGCAAAAATTATCACGCTCAAAAGATATAAGTGAAGCACTATGAGCAACTATCAAGCTCAAAAGATATAAGTGAAGCACATAGAGTATTCTAACAAATTCCAATTCATGTATGGCTCTCTCAAAAGGTGTGTACAGAAAGGATGATTGTGGTAAACTAACAAGCAAAGACACAAATAATACAAGACGCTCCAAGCAAAACACATATCATGTGGTGAATAAAAATATAGCTCCAAGTAAATTACCGATGGAAGTGGACGAAAGAGGGGATGCCTTCCGGGGCATCCCCAAGCTTTGACTTTTTGGTTTCCTTGGGTTATCTTGGGGGTGCCATTGGCATCCCCAATCTTAGGCTCTTGCCACCCCTTGTTCCATAATCCATCGAAAGAATTCACCCAAAACTTGAAAACTTCACAACACAAAACTCAATAGAAATCTAGTGAGCTCCGTTAGAGAAAGAAAACAAAAGACTACTTCAAGGTACTGTAATGAACTCATTCTTTATTTATATTCGTGTTAAACCTACTGTATTACAACTTCTCTATGGATTATAAACTATTTTATTAGCCATAGAGTCATCAAAATAAGCAAACAACACACGTAAAACAGAATCTGTCAAAAACAGAATAGTCTGTAGCAATCTGTAACTAACGCAAACTTCTGGAACTCTAAAAATCCTACGAAAATAGGAAGTCCTGGAAAGTTTGTTTATTGAACAGCAGAAAAAAGAATAAACGCAAAATCACGTTCCTGTGATTTAACAAAATTATATTCGTGCGTGCAAAGTTTCTGTTTTTCAGCAGAATCAAATCAATTATCATCGTAGGTTATCCTATAGGTTCTACTTGGCAAAAACACTAATTAAAAGATAAAACCACATCCAAACAGAGGCTAGATGGATTATTTATTCCTAAACAGAAGCAAAAACAAAAAACACAAATAAAATTGGGTTGCCTTCCAACAAGCGCTATCGTTTAACGCCCCTAGCTAGGCATAAAAGCAAAGATAGATCTAGGTATTGCCATCTTTGGTAGGCAATCCATAAGTGGCTCTCATGATAGATTCATATGGTAATTTTATTTTCTTTCTAGGAAAGTGTTCCATGCCCTTCTTTAAGGGAAATTGGAATCTAATATTCCCTTCCTTCATATCAATAATTGCACCAAACGTTCTAAGGAAAGGTCTACCAAGAATAATAGGACATGAAGGATTGCAATCTATATCAAGAACGATAAAATCTACGGGCACATAATTCCTATTTGCAACAATAAGAACATCATTAATTCTTCCCATAGGCTTTTTAATAGTGGAATCCGCAAGATGCAAGTTTAGAGAGCAATCATCAAAGTCACGGAAATCTAGCAAATCACACAAAGTTTTGGGGATAGTAGAGACACTAGCACCCAAATCACACAAAGCATGAAACTCATAATCTTTAATTTTAATTTTAATAGTAGGTTCCCACTCATCATAGAGTTTTCTAGGGATAGAAACTTTCAACTCAAGTTTTTCTTCATAAGATTGCATCAAGGAATCAACAATGTGTTCGGTAAAGGCCTTATTTTGACTATAAGCATGAGGAGAATCTAGCACGGATTGCAACAAGGAAATACAACCAATTAAAGAGCAATTTTCATAATTAAATTCCTTGAGATCCAAAATTGTGGGTTTAGCAACATCTAGTTTTTTATTTATTTCAATTCCACTTTCATCAATTTCATCATCAAGATTTAGAAACTCTGAATTCTTAGAACGCCTTCTAGGTAAAGGAAGATCATATTCAGTTTCATCAAGATTCATATTGCAAAACAAAGATTTAATGGGGGGCACATCAATAACTTTTAGATCTTCATCTTGATTTTCATAGGAATTGGAAGAAGAAGCTTTAATAAAGGCATCTTTGAAAGCACGCATCCTAGCGGTTCTTTCTTTGCACTCATCAATGGAAATTCTCATGGCTTTGAGAGACTCATTGATATCATGCTTAGGAGGAATAGATCTAAGCTTTAAAGAATCAATTTCAACAGAAATTCTATCAACGTTCCTAGACAAATCATCAACTTTAAGCAATTTCTCTTCAAGCAAAGCATTAAAATTCTTTTGTGAATTCATAAACTCTTTAACACTACTCTCAAATTCAGAGGGCATCTTATTAAAATTTCCATAAGAGTTGTTGTAGGAATTTCCATAATTATTAGAAGGATTACTAGGATAAGGCCTAGGATTAAAATTCCCTCTATACGCGTTGTTTCCAAAACTATTCCTACCAACAAAATTCACATTCATAGATTCATTATTATTCTTAATCAAAGTAGACAAAGGCATATCATTGGGATCAAGAGAAGTATTTTTAGTAGCAAACATCTTCATAAGTTCATCCATCTTTTCACTCAAAGCATTGATTTCTTCTATAGCATGCACTTTTTTACTAGAAGATCTTTCGGTGTGCCATTGAGAATAATTAGCCATAATATTATCAAGCAATTTGGTAGCATATCCTAACGTAATCTATAATACCTAAATAGTTGATCCCCACTATCCTATTTCTCTTGACATGCAGCCTATCCAAGTCATCAGTCCCACTACCACCAATTAGCTTGACCCATGTAGGCTTTCCATTCATGCTCGCATGCCCATATGATTTTCGGTCTTCCAAGATGTTGGCTCATGGTCTGGAACTGAGGTAGACATCTGAGGAGACATGATTGATAGTGGGCATTCAAGACATGATCCATCGTTTTAGTTACCATCTACAAATCTTGGCCAGCGCCTCCAAATCGCATCAGCATCCCTTCAAATTATGGTCGATGTGGAGGGGGTAGAAAGGAGGTGAAAAGGATCGAAGGAGTGGTGCGCAAGGGTGTGGGAGGACCGCATCTCGGAGCTCCCCAACGAGCTTGCGATCCTGCGCTGCACCTCAAATCATCCGTCCACACCGCCGAGGACGAGGCGGATAGAGAAGGAGGACCGGTGGCGCACAGGGAGTCAGAGGACCACATATCGCTGCCGCTCAAGTAGGCCATCTACACCGACGCGCTCCCCTCGCGGCGGCGCGACCTCTCGGAGCAACGATGGCCCGGGCGCGTCATCGACGGCAGGGACGGGGGAGCAGCTCTCGGCCCTCGACAGGTGAGAGATCTTAGGTGCAGGGACGGGGGACCAGCACCGTCATGCACCACCCGCTTGGCGACGGGGTGCTGAAGGGTATGGACTTCGACATGGAGTCCCCGTCCAGGTACGATGATGACATTGCGAGGAACCAAACGTCGCCGTACATGCCTACAAGGTCGATCCAGGTCGTGGGAGGCAGGATTTACATGCTCGGTTGCTCCTCGCGGGCCCGAGATGCGACCACGCTCGGTGTCGGGCTGTTCGAATTTCGATGTCCCATGGGTGCAATTCTACAGGTCAATTCTACAGGAACAAGCTCTGCCAGTTCACGCCCTGAGACAGGAGCATGGAGAGCGCATCGCATATGTGGATGGTGGCATTGTCGGATCGTATACCTCGGCCTGCTGGCGGCGGCGCTGGATGTTGCGGACAGCAGGTTCATCGATGCAGACACGCACCTGTCTCAGGTTCTACTGTGGCTGGAAGGTGCGTCCAATTAACTGAGGATCATCATGTGGAGATGCTCTTATGAGGCTACGACAAGTACTCTGTTGTCTTTAGTGTGAAGCTGCAGATAAACTTGCAAAACCAGAATAAAAATACAGGTACCGGTACATTCTTCTTTACGGGCTCACACCACCGACCTGATAGCTGCTACCAACATTTTAAATTATGATTTTGTGTTCACTTTTGTCTTACGGTTCTTTATTTCAATTTATAGACACGCCACTTTTTTCTTTGACAAAATTACAGGAAACGATGCATCCTTTTATTACAAAAGCATAATCTGTAAGTGGTTACTGTTTTGTCCATTCTGATTCTGATTCTAACTTAGTCCATACATTGATAGTGCATACTGCATACACAACATAACTCAAGAATTTGCAGGTTGGTGATTCCCTTGACATTCGGCTTCCATGTATTTTTATCTCCCTATTGTTGTTATACAGATACATAGTAGGAGTCATCACATGCAGGCAACCCGATCAAGGTTCCAACACTTACAGGTTTTGCCAGTTCTTGCAAATTTTATGTTTCAACTTTCTCAAGCATTCAACCAAAGTGCAGATCAATATATCAACTAGCATAGGTGATTGCTTACTTGCAGCAGAGCTCGATTTAACCAGGTGTGTACTATGAATTTGTTGGTCCCTTTGGAGATTTTTGTATTTAACTTGCATAAGGTGTTGATTGGATTTAGAATTTTCTTTGGTTCATAATACTGAAAAAATCTCTACAAGGTGCTGTCTATGATGGATGTATACTACTCTTAGCTTTAGTCCAAAAATATAATATGTGGTCACTAATTAGGTCAAGTGAATATGGTTATAGTATTTATGATAGTATTTTTCAACTCAAAACTCACAAGCTGGATTTAGTAGCATATTTTTGTTTCTGTTTGTTCATATTTGTGACAATACTTTTTGAAGAAATATTAAGGAGTTGGCCCATTGCTGGAAAATTTCTTTTGCGATAACATCGGCAGATGATGTGGCTTCATCAGAATGCAGGAAAATCACGTAGTGGGGAGCTCCCATTTGGATATAGAAAATGAAAACTTCACTTATGTGTCATTTCAATTTCCAGCTTGCAAAAATTAAACCACCTCTCAATACATCTTCCTTCGCCAAATATTCATCAAATCTTATTTAATATTCATGTGTATAAAAACTGATATTCAAATGCTCTATGGAAATATGACTAATCTTCAAAATACAAATTGCAAACCATTGTTATGTTTAACATGTACTTACCCACATGCTAATGTCTTGCGAACAACCAAAAAGAGACCAGTGCTCTATTTGTAAGCTTAAGAAACATTTTTTGTGATTATGTTGAGCACTTGGAAGTCTACTAGATGTCCCCGCGGCAACGCACGGGGAATCCATCTAGTTTCCATAAACGTGCCTCCCGCGGCCGAATCTAAAAGATTTCTAGAAGCAAAATTCAATCCGGCATAAAATTTTTGTATGATCATCCATAAATTCAAACCATCAGTAGGGCAATTGCAAAGCATCAATTTCATTCTTTTCCAAGATTGGGCAACATGCTCATGATCAAGTTGTTTAAAATTCATAATATCGTTCCTAAGAGTGATGATCTTAGCGGGAGGAAAATACTTAGAGATAAAAGCATCTTTGCACTTGTTCCAAGAATCAATACTATTTTTAGGCAAAGACGAAAACCAAACTTTAGCATGATCTCTAAGTGAAAACGGAAATAACTTCAATTTGACAATATTGTTATCCGTATCTTTCTTCTTTTGCATATCACACAAATCAACAAAATTGTTTAGATGAGTAGCGACATCTTCACTAGGAAGGCCGGCGAATTGATCTTTCATAACAAGATTCAGCAAAGCGGTATTGATTTCACAAGACTCATCATTATTAAGAGGAGCAATCGGAGTACCAAAGAAATCATTATTATTGGTATTCGAGAAGTCACACAATTTGGTATTATCTTGCGCCATGGCAACAAGTAATCCAACACACAAGCAAACAGAAAGGCAACGGGAAAAAGGCAAACGGGAAAGAGAGGAGAAGATTGGGAAAGAGAGGGTGAATAAAACGGCAAGGGTGAAGTGGGGGAGAGGAAAACGAGAGGCAAATGGCAAATAATGTAATGCAAGAGATAGGGATTGTGATGGGTACTTGGTATGGTTGACTTGCTTGCGTGAGCCTCCCCGGCAACGGCGCCAGAAATTCTTCTTGCTACCTCTTGAGCACTGCGTTGGATTTCCCCGAAGAGGAGAGGATGATGCAGCAAAGTAGCGTAAGTATTTCCCTTAGTTTTTGAGAACCAAGGTATCAATCCAGTAGGAGACCACGCACAAGTCCCTCGTACCTACACAAAATGATAGCTCCTCGCAACCAACGCGATTAGGGGTTGTCAATCCCTTCACGGTCACTTATGAGAGTGAGATCTGATAGAGATGATAAATAATATTTTTGGTAATTTTTGGTATAGAGATGCAAAGTAAAAAGTAAAAGGCAAAGTAAAAACAAAGCAAGTAATAAAGTAATGGAGATTGATATGATGAGAATAGACCCGGGGGCCATAGTTTTCACTAGTGGCTTCTCTCAAGAGCATAGATTTTCTATGGTGGGTGAACAAATTATTGTTGAGCAATTGACAGAATTGAGCATAGTTATGAGCATATCTAGGTAATGATCATGTATATAGGCATCACATCCGAGACAAGTAGATCGAAACGATTCTGCATCTACTACTATTACTCCACTCATCGACCGCTATCCAGCATGCATCTAGAGTATTAAGTTAAAAACAGAGTAACGCCTTAAGCAAGATGACATGATGTAGAGGGATAAATTCATGCAATATGATAAAAAACATCTTGTTATCCTCGATGGCAACAATACAATACGTGCCTTGCTGCCCCTTCTGTCACTGGGAAAGGACACCACAAGATTGAAATCAAAGCTAAGCACTTCTCCCATTGCAAGAACTACCAATCTAGTTGGCCAAACCAAAAGGATAATTCGAAGAGACTTGCAAAGATAACTCAATCATACATAAAAGAATTCAAAGAAGATTCAAATATTGTTCATAGATAAGCAAGATCATAAACCCATAATTCATAGGTCTCAACAAACACACCGCAAAAAGAAGATTACATCGAATAGATCTCCACGAGAGAGGGGGAGAACATTGTATTGAGATCCAAAAAGAGAGAAGAAGCCATCTAGCTACTAGCTATGGACCCGAAGGTCTGAAGTAAACTACTCACACTTGATCGGAAGGGCTATGGTGTTGATGTAGAAGCCCTCCGTGGTGGATGCCCCCTCCGGCGGAGCTCCGGAACAAGCCCCAAGATGGGATCTCGTGGATACAAAAGGTTGCGGCGGTGGAATTAGGTTTTTGGCTCCTGTTCTGATCGTTTGGGGATGCGTAGGTATATATAGGAGGAAGGAGTACGTCGGTGGAGCAACAGGGGGGCCACAAGGCAGGGGGCGCCCTAGGGGGGGCCTCCACCCTCGTGACCGACTCTTCTGCTTCTTGGAGTAGGGTCCAAGTCTCCTGGATCATGTTCGATGAGAAAATCACGTTCCCGAAGGTTTCATTCCATTTGGACTCCGTTTGATATTCCGTTTCTTCGAAACACTGAAATAGGCAAAAAACAGCAATTCTGGGTTGGGCCTCCGGTTAATAGGTTAGTCCCAAAAATAATATAAAAGTGGAAAATAAAGCCCAATATAGTCCAAAACAGTAGATAAAGTAGCATGGAGCAATCAAAAATTATAGATACGTTGGAGACGTATTTGTGCCCTCGTCAAAGTGGTGAGTTGCCTGAGCCGCTCCAGGCACCAACCTGCTGGCTCTCGAGATGAGGTAAGCACATGCACACTGAGAAAACACCTCGTAGTCTTTGTCGAAGGCACCAACGGTGGCCTCGAGAAAACGCCACGAACTATCATTTAAAGCAGCCAACCGCGCCGCGGCGTCGGCGCGTGAGGCGTTGATGGTGGCCTTGATGGCGAGGTGCTCCTCCAAGATCTGGGGGTCGGCACGAATGGCAGCCATCGCGACCTCATCCGTGTGTGTTGCCGCGATTTGCTTCTCCGCTACCAAATGCTCCTTGAGATCCTGGCTATACTGCGTGCACCATGTCTTAGGACGGCGCTTATTTGGTGGAGAGGTTGGTGATTTGGGTGGAAGGTGTCGCGCTCACGCCGACGGTCGGGGCATGTGGGATGTGGAAGGAGGAGGAGGACAGGGTTCGGGTGTGGATTACCTGCCTGGATAGGCGAGGCCGAGCAGCGTGAAGGAGGGTCGCCGGCGAGGAGGCGGCGCTGCAAGCAAGTAGTGAAGGTTTCAACTTGGAAAGGAAGGCGGAAACAGGGGAAATGTGGCTTTTGGTAAGGGGGGCAGGGAGGTAGATATTTTCGTGGAAGCCGAAAATTTGGAATAGCTTCAGCGAAAAAACTGGCGTGCAAAGTGTCATCAGACACGGTCCCTTATTCAGATCGGGCTGTGGACTGTAGCCGATGAACCTTCTCGAGTAATCCATAGGCATACTATACACCGACGGTGCTCCAGGATATTTTGTACTGCATCTCACACGGTTGGTGATAATAAATTGTGTGGGATCTACTTGATTTTTCATCTTGATTTGAATTACATAATGGGGTCACAGCTGCAAAGGATGGTGTTTGAATTGCTAGAACTTCCATCTGTAGTGAACATGCAGCTATAGGTGTGTCGTCAAAAAATTTGGAATTATTCAGGGTTCGTTTGGACATTTTTATACGGTAACTTGGTTTTCTAGAAATTTCAGGTGCACAATTCAAAATTAAACCACATGCACATGCTCTCGTGCACCAAAATGGGTTGTAAAATGATATAAGTGTCCATGGATTGATACTTACATCCCATTCAAGAAATGGGGATGAATTTCAAACACCACAGCACGGTGGCTCTTCGGCAAATGTTGAGGTGCTTGCTTTTGTAATTCTAGTAAATACAAAACTCGTCTGAAATTCATGAACCTTGGCATGCTATCATGGAACGACATCAAGATGTTGGGGTAAAAAATGTTATCCCATTTGGGCCAGGTTATGGTATAAGCTTCTCACAAACCAGAGCCTCTCTCACAACAAGCATGATGGTTTCGGTAGGGAACGTTTCACCTTTCTGGAAGAAACGATATCCGTTGCATCTTCTCGATTTCAATTTTTTTTCGAGTGTCAACATAGAACAACATGGGTGTTGTGTCAATTTTTGGGATTTTTCAGGGTTCGCTTGGATATTTTTATACATTAACTGAGTTTCCTATGCATTCATGTGCATAATTCAAATTTGAACTACATGCACATGCTCTAATGCATATAAATTAGTTGAAAATTCAAATCTGTGTCCTTGGTTGCATGCTTAATTAGGTCCCATGCAAGAAATCAGAATGAATGTCAAACACGCTCCCGCCGTCACTCGGCCGCAAACATTGAGATATATGCCTGGTTTTTAAATTCTAGTAAATCCAAAGCTCGTCTGGAATTCATGAAACTTGGCATGCTGTCTTGGAGCGGCATCACATGTCGTGGTAATTTTTTTATCCCATTTGGGGCAGGTTTGGGGATATGCTTCTCACAAATTAGAGCTTCTCAGAACAAGCCCGATGGTTTTGGTAGGGAACGTTTTACCTTTGGACGAAACGATATGCATTGCCTCTTCTCGATTTCAGTTTTTTTTCCTAGTATCAACATAGATCAATAGGGGTGTTGTGTGAATTTTTGGGATTTTCTGGGGTTCGCTTGGACATTTTTATACATTAACTGAGTTTTCTATGCATTCATGTGCATAATTCAAATTTGAATTACATGCACACATATGCTCTAATGCATATAAATTGGTTGAAAATTCAAATATGTGTCCTTGGTTGCATGCTTAATTAGGTCTCATGCAAGAAATGAGAATGAATGTCAAACACCCAGCCACCGTCACTCAGCCGCAAACATTGAGATATATATCTAGTTTTTAAATTTTAGTAAATCCAAAGCTCGTCTGAAATTCATGAAACTTGGCATGCTGTCATGGAGCGGCATCAACATGCCGTGGTAAAAATTTTGTCCCATTTGGGATAGGCTTGGGGATATGCTTCTCACAAATTAAACCAGAGCTTCTCACAACAAGCCCGATGGTTTCGGTAGGGAACGTCTCACCTTTCTGGACGAAACGAGATGCATTGCCTCTTCTCGATTTCAATTTTCTTCCTAGTGTTAGCATTGAACAACAGGGGTGTTGTGTTAAATTTTGGGATTTGGGGGGGGGGTCGCTTGGACATTTTTATACATTAACTGAGTTTTCTATGCATTCATGTGCATAATTTCAAATTTGAACTACATGCACACATATGCTCTAGTGCATATAAATTGGTTGAAAATTCAAATATGTGTCCTTGGATGCATGCTTAATTAGGTCCCATGCAAGAAATGAGGATGAATGTCAAACACCCTGCCACCGTCACTCGGCCACAAACATTGAGATATATATACCTGGTTCTTAGATTCTAGTAAATCCAAAGCTCGTCTGAAATTCATGAAACTTGGCATGTTGTCATGGAGCGACATCAACATGTCGTGGTAAAATTTTTGTCCCATTTGGGGCAGGTTTGGGGATATGCTTCTCACAAACCAGAGCTTCTCACAACAAGCCTGATGGTTTCGGTAGGGAACGTCCCACCTTTGGGGACAGAACGATATCCATTGCCTCTTATTGCTTTGAAATTTTTTCTCATGTCAACATAGAAAAACTGGAGTGTTATGTCAATTTTTGGGATTTTTGGGGGTTCATTTGGACATTTTTATGCATTAATTGAGTTTTTCAATGCATTTATGTGTATAATTCAAATTTTAACCATTCACATGACGCCACGTGTCTTGGTTTTAATGGCTATAGGTTTTAATGGCTCTTGATCGCAAACGTTTTAGAAAGAACACCTGTATGCAAAGTAAGAGCAGGATTTGTGCATCTCTTCAACACAAACGGTTGTTCTGGATGACCCTTGTGCAACCACTTTACAAACAATTTGGTAAGATTTGCATCTGTCATATTGGGTATGTTGTCATTTGTCAAACTGGAAAAATTGTCATTTGTTGATCTAGTAACGTTGCCATTTGTCAACCTTGTAACACTGCGATTTGTCAAAATATGAAGCTAAAAATCACTAGCAGTATCTAAGTTTTGCAACTAAAATTCAGTAATTAAGCATAGATGGAGGCGAGGAGACATGTTTAGCTAGGCGTGCAGCGGGTGGCGCAGTTCCCGATACAGCTTTAATGCTGAAGAGGGAGAGGGTAGCGGTTCCTGAAATGTTGAACGACCAATGATGCATCCTCCTTCAATTAGCATCATGAATGCATGACGGAAGTAATGGGAGGAGGACCGGGAAAAGAGGTAGCACGATGTGAATGCAACGTAGTTTGCACTCATATAAAGGCGCCCCTCCATTCCAATGCATCTACCACATCGTACGCACCTAAGCATTTGCCTAAGCACCTACACTAAGCGCAAAAGTGCTCACTCCAGACCCATGGCGGCGATGTGCGCGAGCGGCCAGCGGCTGTACCAGACGGTCCACGATGCCGGCCTGCGGCATGGCACAGAGGATCGCCTCCAGACAGTGTTGGCGACCGGCTGGTGGATGGCCGCCGTCGACACCAGCTACGACTCTCAGATGGACCAAATGATCGTTGCCACCACCAACAAGTTTGCCGTCGTCAAGAAGCTCGCGAACTACATCACCGTACTCCTCCAGCCCACGCGGCCGGGCTCCTCATTGCCTGCCACCCTAGTCGGCCTCCATGGTCGAAACCTCTTTCAAGCATTGGTGGCCCTGCGACTGCCCGCCGACGCCACGAAGAATGTCCACCTAGAGGTCGCGCTCACCGCGAGGCGCCTCGCCCTGCAAGAATTCATCGACCTACACATCCACGTGTACGAGCAAATCGTGTACATAGGTATCTGCAAGGCTAGTGAAGACGCTATTACGTTGGCCTTCTTCAACCGACTGGAAGCCTTGGATGCCTTTGCTGAGAAGCACATTGACCTCGCCACAAAAGCCGTCGATCCTTAGCCGTCGGTCGGTGGCCCGGCGCACTGAGTTGAGGAGGAGGAGGTCGTACGTTGATGAATGCATCTTTCTTCTTGCCTCCTTAATTCTTATTGTGCTATTGCATTCTCGTTCTAGTCAATACATACATGTGTGATCCCTTTGCTTAATTATATGCATCATTGTAACTAGTACTCCATCCTGTCAATTTATAAGTTGTGCCGCCAGTGTTTGGCGCCGGCGCACGACACAATAAGCACACCCGCGATAACATACAGAAAGGACATCCAGCAGTTCCAATGGCGATTTGTCAAAATATGCAGCTAAAAATCACTAGCACTATCTAATTTTTGCAACTAAAATTCAGTAATTAAGCATATATTTCATTCATAGATTAAGCAGTCGTGCTTAATCTATACAAATGGTTCAACCGTTAGGCGTCGCGGCACGCTGTGCTCGCCATCAGGCGCCGCGGTGCACTCTGCTCGCGTCTGTCACCGCGCTCGGGTTGTGGACAACTTTTCCTTGCGTGTTCAACTGCTATATGCATATATATGGTTGCTCATCATTAAGGCTACCACGGAGCGCTCTGCTCGCGTCCCTCCGCGCGCGCTCTGCCAGCGGTTGGGCCTGCGCACAATCACGTCGAGGGCCCCATATGCATGCGGTTGCGCCGCGCGCGTTGCCACGCGGTGCAATTACGTGCGCACGATGGAGTTACGCACTGCGAATTAGAACTACCATCAGGACGTGCCGTCCGGCCTCCCCTTTAATTCCCGCGACCATTATAGCCTTAGTCTATTCAACCTTTTGATCGCACCGCACAACACAACAAAGCACACCCATAACGACACATAGAGAGGGGATGTCTAGCGGCGCTCCAATGGAGTTCGGCGAGCATAAAGTGGAGACCCACACGAGGGAGACGGATCTCTCAATGGTGTACACCATTGACCTGGCCATGGTGGACGACTACATCAACACCATTGAGCAGTTGCTTGTTAGATACAAGTACAAGGTGGTCGGCATCGACCTCCAGTACACTGATGATAGTCCCGGCATAGATCAGAAGGTTGCCATCACCTAGTTGTGCATGCGCCATCATGTCCTCATCTACCACTACTGCATGGCCAGAGAGCCTTGCGACTGTTTCAACAGGTTTGTCAAGAACACTGACTACAAGTTCGCCACGGTGGAAACCACCGACAATGTAAAAGCGCTCAATATTACGGGCTTGGCCTGCGAGAACCTTGTCGAAATCGGTGACCACTACAGGGTCTGGGGTAGCACGAAGAAGGACTCCCTGGTCGAACTCGCCTCGGCCATCATCGACCCCTACTATGAAAAGATGAAGCAGGATGCCCAGAGAACAAGTGTCGTATCCTGGCACAGGGCCTGGGTGTGGCGACTAGATGAACCTCACCTCAGGTTCGCGGCCAAGAGCATGTACACATGCTTCGAGATGTACAGGTGGATTGTTGACATGAGGAAGTGCCTCGTTACCCAAATTGACAAGCCCAGATCGAGCCACAAGCAAAGCAAGTGTCACTAGAAGTAGATGATGATCAGATGATCGTTTATGCTAGTTAATCATGCATGTAATATATAGTTTACTTTATTGATGTGTGGAAGTGTTATGTGTGTAGTAGCCACCTATGAAATTATGCATGTAATAGTTTACTTTGGTGTGTGCAAATGCCATGGTTGTAGTAGCCACATATGTAATTGGATGTTTAATTTGGTTAATCATGCATGTATATATATATATGTAGTTGCTCTGTATGTAATCACATTGCACAACACACACGTCTTATTAGCAGGAATCGTTTGTGTTATTATCGGTCTTCGCACATATTTCTGATTACAGACCTGTTTCTCGCTTATCACACACATCTTGTTATATTGAACCGTTTATCTTCTCTTATCTCAACACAAACAGTTCATCCGCGTGAACCGCATGTCGTATATCGCACACACCTTGATTTGGTTGACCATTTCTTTTGTGTTGCCTAATCACAAACAGTTCATCCTAGTGAACCGTATGATGTTTATCGCACACACCTTCATCTGGCTGCCCGTTTCTTTTGTTGCTCCTCATCGCAAACGGTTAATTGCATTGAACTGTAAGCCCTACATCACACATGGAACTAAAATCTGAACCGTGTTTGATGCCTCCGTCATCGCAAATGTTTTGCACCTTTTTTGACGGGGTTTTCACGGCACTGTTTGCGATTAATGCATCGCACACAGTTTCGTCAAAGGGTCTCTGATTGTAGTGCCGCATTAGCAGCAGCCTGTAGTAGTGTGTGTGCATGTCTATATATATATATATATATATATATATATATATATATATATATATATATATATATATTATATATATATATATATAGCCTCATGAAGGAGAAAGTATCGCTCTAGCTTGGGGGAGGCTTAAGTCAATGTTATATTCATGCCCCAATCATGAGCTCTCAAGATAAATTATTAGTCAGAATTTTTATGTTCAGCATTCTCGTGATGATCAAGCCATGCTCGATACTTCTTGTACTGATTCTTTTACGAAGAAGACTATTGAATTCAGGTGGGATCTTTTAGAAAGAACTAAATGCAACTCTGAAGATTGGGAACTCGAGCAGGTAAAGAGTCAAGTATTAAGCTTAAGTTTGTTTGTGTTAAATCTTTTATGAATACTAAAGCTTTTCAGAAGTTTAGCCCTAAATATGGACTTGACTCTGAGATAGTAGTCTCTTTCTGTGAATCATTTGCTACTCATGCTGATCACCCTAAGGAGAAGTGGTCTAAATATCACCCACCTACTAAAGAGGAAATTAAAGAACCGGTCATAGCTAAAGATGAAACTATTATCTATAATGTTAACCTAGTTGTCCCTACTTCTTACATTGAAAATCCTCCTTTCCCAGTCAAGATAAAAGAGCATGCTAAGGGTTCAACTGTGGTTCGTAAAAGTCATATTAGAGCACTTAAACCTCCTGAGAAAATTAAAGTGGAACCTAGTGTTGCTATGGTTAAAGATCAATTGGTAGAAAATATTGATGGGCATGTTATTACTTCTGTGATGAAGTTGCTAGAATTGCCAAGCCTGATGAAAAAGATAAACATAGACCTGTAGTTGGCATGCCTGTTGTCTCAGTTAAAAGAGGACATCATTGTTATCATGGTTTTGATTTAGGTGCTAGCGCGAGTGCTATTACTTTTGCCTTATAGCAAGAAATTATGAATGATACAACATCTGCTGAAATAGAAGACATAGATGTTACTATTAAACTTGCTAATAGAGACACCATCACACCACTTGGGATTGTTAGAGATGTTGAAGTCTTGTGTGGGAAAATAAAATCCGCTACTAATTTTCTTATTCTTGGTTCCCACAAGATGAATTTTGCTCCTTTATTTTTAGTAGACCTTTCTTGAACACTGTCAATGCTACTATAGATTGCCATAAACAAACTATGAGTGTTCGCTTTGGTGATGAGTCCCATGAATTTAATTTCTCCAAGTTTAATAGACAACCACATAAGAAAGAATTGCCTAGTAAGGATGAAATAATTGGTCTTTCTTCTATTATTGTGCCTCCTACTGATCCACTAGAACAATATTTGCTAGACCATGAAAATGATATGCATATGCATGAAAGAAATGAAATAGATAAAAAATTCTTCTAACAATGACCTCTGCTCAAGCACAATTTTCCTATTGAAACTCTTGGAGGCCCTCCTCCACCTAAAGGTGATCCTGTGTTTGAATTGAAACAATTGCCAGACACTTTGAAATATGCTTATCTTGATGAGAAAAGGATATATCATGTTATTATTAGTGCTAACCTTTTAGAACACGAAGAAGAAAGATTATTGAAAATTCTGAAGAAGCACCTGCTGCTATTGGATATACTCTTCATGATCTTGAGGGCATTAGTCCCACTCACTGTCAGCACAAGATTAATATGGAACCTGATGCTAAACCCATTGTTGATCATCAGTGACAATTGAATCCCAAAATGAAAGAAGTGGTAAGATTTGAAATACTAAATCTTCTGGAAGCAGGTATAATCTATCCCATAGCTGATAGTAGATGGGTAAGTCCCGTTCATTGTGTCCCTAAGAAAGGAGGCATTACTGTTGTTCCCAATGATAAAAAATGAACTTATCCCACAAAGAATTGTTACTAGCTATATAATGGTAATTGATTTTACAAAATTAAATAAATCCACTAGAAAGATCATTACCCTTTGCCTTTTATTGATCAAATGTTGGAAAGATTGTCTAAGCACACACACTTTTGCTTCCTTGATGGATATTCTGGTTTTTCTCAAATACCTGTTTCACAACCTGATCAAGATAAAACCACTTTTACTTGCCGTTTTGGAACTTATGCTTATAGACATATGCCTTTTGGACTATGCAATGCACATGCTACTTTTCAAATATGTATGACTGCTATAATCTCTGATTTTTGTGAAAAGATTGTTGAGGTTTTCATAGATGACTTTTCTGTTTATGGAACTTCTTTTGATGATTGCTTAAGCAGCCTTGATCAAGTTTTGCAGAGATGTGAGCAAACTAATCTTGTCTTGAATCGGGAGAAGTGCCACTTTATGGTTAATGAAGGTATTGTCTTGGGTCATAAAATTTCTGACCGAGGTATTGAGGTGGATAAAGCTAAGGTTGATGCAATTAAGAAAATGCCACATCCCCGAGATATCAAAGGTATTTGTAGTTTCCTTGGTCATGCTAGTTTCTATAGGAGATTTATTAAAGACTTCTCTAAAATTTCTAGGCCTCTTACTAATCTTTTACAAAAGGATGTCCCATTTGTTTTTGATGATGACAGTGTAGAAGCCTTTGAAACACTTAAGAAAGCCTTAACTTCTACACCTATTGTTCAAGCACCTGACTAGAACTTGCATTTTGAAATTATGTGTGATGCTAGTGATTATGCTATTAGTGATGTTCTAGGACAAGGAGTTGGTAAGAAATTACATGGTATTCATTATGCTAGCAAAACTCTAGACAGTGCTCAAAGAAATTATGCTACTACTGAAAAAGAATTTTTAGCAGTTGTGTTTTCTTGTGATAAATTCAGGTCTTACATTGTTCATTACAAAGTAATTGTTCACACTGATCATGCTACTATAAAATATCTTATGGAAAAGAAAGATGCTAAACCTGGACTCATTAGGTGGGTTCTCTTGTTGCAAGAATTTGATTTACATATCACTGATAGGAAAGGAGCTGAGAACTCAATAGTAGATAACTTGTCTAGGTTAGAGAATATCCTTGATGACCCACTACCTATTGATGATAGCTTTCCTGATGAACAAGTAGCTGCAATAAATGTTTCTCATAACACTCCTTGGTATGTTGACTATGCTAATTACATTGTTACTAAATACATACCACCTAGTTTCACATGCCAACAAAAGAAAAAAATATTCTATGATTTCAGACATTACTTTTGGGATGACCCACATCTTTATAAAGGAGTAGGTATTATTAGACGTTGTGTACCTGAGCATGAACAGGAACAAATCCTGCGGAAATGTCATTCCAAAGCTTATGGAGGGCATCATGCGGGAGATAGAACTGCTCACAAGGTATTGCAATCTGGTTTTTATTGACCTCCTCTCTTCAAAGATGCCCGTAAGTTTGTTTTATCTTGTGATGAATGCCAAAGAATTGGTAATATTGGTAAGCATCAAGAAATGCCTATGAATTATTCACTTGCTATTGAACCATTTGATGTTTGGGGTTTTGATTATATAGGACCTTTTCCTTCCTCTAATGGGTATACTCATATTTTAGATGTTGTTGATTATGTCACTAAGTGGGTAGAAGCCATTCCAACTAGTAGTGCTAATCACAACACTTCCATCAGAATGCTTAAAGAAGTTATTTTCCCAAGGTTTGGAGTCCCTAGATATTTAATGATTGATGGTGGTTCACATTTTATTCATGGTGCTTTCCATAAAATGCTTGCTAAATATGATGTTAACCATAGAATTGCATCACCCTTTCATCCTAAATCTAGTGGTCAAGTTGAACTTGTCAATAGAGAAATAAAACTAATACTACAAAAATCCGTTAATAGGCCCCGAAAGAATTGGTCTAAAAAATGGATGATGCACTTTGGGCCTATAGAAAAGCTTATAAAAATCCTATGGGTATGTTTCCTTATAAGATGGTTTATGGAAAAGCTTGTCATTTACCTCTTGAGTTAGAACATAAAGCATATTGGGAAATAAAATAACTCAATTATGATTTCAAACTTGCCGGAGAAAAGAGGTTATTTGATATTAGCTCACTAGATGAATGGGGAACCCAAGCTTATGAAAATGACAAATTGTTTAAAGAAAATTTTAAAAGATGTCATGATAACAGAATCTAAAAGTGGGAATTCAAAGTTGGAGAATATGTTCTTTTGTACAACTCTCATTTTAGATTCTTTGCAGGAAAACTTCTCTCCAATTGGGAAGGACCGTATGTTATTGAAGAGGTTTATCGCTCTAGAGCTATCAAGATCAATAATGCCGAAGGTACAAACCCGAAGGTGGTCAATGGTTAAAGAATTAAACACTATATCTCAGGTACGACTATTAATGTTGAAAACAATATTATTCAAACCATGACACCGGAGGAACACATAAAAGAAACCTTCTGGAATACTCCAGAATAATTGAAAAAGAGGAGGTACGTGATACGGTAAGTAAACGGACTCCAAAAAATCCGCAAAAATATTTTCTATCCATTTGGAATATTTTAAAAATTAGGAAATAAGAAATAACCAGGAAGGCACCCGAGGGAGCAGAAGACACCAGGGCGCGCCAGGCCCCCCTAGAGTGTCCAAGTGGGTTGTGCCCACCTCGAGAACATTCCCGACTTTGTTTTTCTCCCGTTTGCTTGTTTCCCAAGATAAAAAATCTTTGTATACCCCCCGAACGTATTGACCACCATATCATGGAGAAATCTTTTGTTCTTATTTCTTGCTGTTTTCTAACAGATCTAGATCGCCATGGCCACTTCAAGCTCCTCCAAGGACAAGTTCTTCGAGAACGTCATCAACCCGTATTTGCGGGAGGTGATGCAGCACCCTCAAGCCATTGAGATGTGTGAGGGGGTGCTTCACATTAGGGACGTCCAGGGGCCCAAGAGGACGTGATCCATGGAGGCTAGGCTCGAAGCTATGGAGCAAGAGGCTTCAAGTGCAAGGGGGTGGTGGAACGGGACTCAATGCCAATCACCTCATGATTACGGATTTTACCCATGATCTCAAGGTGGATGGCCGGTCCATGAACGACGTCCTCTTCACCCTCAACGAGCAAATCAACTTTCTGCAAAGCCAAATCTACGATCTCCAAAACCAAGTCTTTGAATATGAGGCAAGGTTTAAAGGTATGAGTTTGGCTGCCAGCTGCAGGACTCGCGAGACTCGTTCTTCCTCTTATGATGGTGAACCACTACCATGGAAACCGGAGGATAAGCTCGCTACTTTCTCATCACCACCACCATCTTCTTCATCACCAAAGGAGACTTGAGTTCATGGTAGGAGCACTCCCCTTGGCTTGTGCCAAGCTTGGGGAGGTGCCCCGGTATCGTATCACCACCGCTATCTTTGCCCTTACTTATTTTAGTTCGGTTTTTGGTTATCTTTTGGTTTAGTTTTGATCCTTTCTTTTTGAGTGCTCACTTAGTGATCTACCTATCTATGTAATCGTGTGCAAGTTATATAATAAGGTTTTGATGTGAGTCTTTGCTTCTTTACTCTTATGTTGCAAATCAAATAAAAGAAAAAAAAATAAATGAAAAAGATCATATGCTAATCTTATGGTAAGTAATAACATCACATAAGGAAGAGCATAAGTGGTAAAATTTGTTGGAGATTGACAAACATAGCATTGGTCGATGATGCAACTCATGAAAGAATTAATACGGGAAGAGAAGATTCACATGCAAATATACTATCTTCGACATCTTTTATGATTGTGAGCCCTTGTTAAATATTAATGCCAAAATAGTTGATGTTGGACAAGGAAGACAATGTAATGAATTATGCTTGTTCATATTCACACAGAAGTTATATTGTTATAGATCCTTCAACATGTGGTGCTTGCCTAATATCTTTTCTAGCCAAAAACTCCACACTAAGTAGAGATACTACTTGTGCATCCAAAAACCTTAAACCCAAATTCATGCCTTGAGAGTCCACCATACCAACCTCTGGATTGAGTAAGATCCTTCAAGTAAGTTGTCATCGGTGCAATAAGGCAATAAAAACTGCTTCCAAAAGTGTTGGATCATTTAGCGCAAGAGAAAATTGAGTGTTGTACGAACTTGTGATGGCAGAGAATAAAAGCGACAGACTGCATAATAAAGGTTGCTATCATAAGGGGCAATATAACGCACGTTCTTTTGCATTAAGGGGTTTGGCATAAACAAAATGCGCATGCCAACCTCATCTTCCCTCTGTGAAGGGCCTATCTTTTACTTTCATGTATTTACTTTTATGCAAGAGTCAAAGTATTCTTCCCTATTCCTTTTTATTTACTCTTTTGGCAAGCATCATGTGACAAGGAAAGATCTAAGCACATATCCAGTTGGATGTGAGTGAGAATGAATTATTATTGTTGACATCACCCTCGAGGTGAGTATGTCGGGAGGCAAAACTATAAGCCCCTATCTTCCTATGTGTCTGGTTGAAACCTTTTGCTCATGGGTACGATGTGAGTGTTAGCAATCATAGAAGATTAAATGATGGTTGAGTATGTGGACTTGCCAAAAGGCTCCGGCACGTGACCCTTCGTGAAAATATGATGAATTGTAGTTGCAAAGTTGACTGAGAACATAGTTTGCTAGTTTTCAATAGAGTTTATGCTTTATACTTCAATGTTGTGATGGATTGTTACTTGTTCATGAGAAGTTATATGATGAAAGTTGTCTGATAAAGTTTTACGTTAAAGTTCTTTGTTTTTATAATAATAATCATGATGCTTCTCTGTCCGTATTTTGTTTTTATCGACACCTCTCTCTCTCTCTCTCTAAGCATGTGGACATGTTTCTCGATATCGGTTCTTCGCTTGAGGACAAGCGAGGTCTAAGCTTGGGGGAGTTGATACGTCCATTTTGCATCATGATTTCCTACTGTTATTTATAACGTTTTTATGTATAATAATGCTTTTTGGAGTACTTCTAATGCCTTTTCTCTCATAATATGCAAGGTTTACACAAAGAGGGAGAATACTGGCAGCTCGAATTCTAGACCTAAAAAAGCACGTCAGAGTTACCTATTCTGCACATCTTCAAATAAGTTGAAACTTCACGGAGAATTTTTATGGATTATTTAAGAATTATTGGAGCAAATAACTACTAGAGGGGCCCACCAGGGTGGCACAACCCACCTGGGCGTGCCAGGGCCCCCAGGCGCGCCCTAGTGGGTTGTTCCCTCCTCGGCCCACCTCCGGTGCCCATCTTCTAGTATACTTTCGGGACGAAGTGCCGTCGTCTCGAGGCGGAACTTGGGCAGGAGCACATTTGCCCTCCGGCTGAGCGATTCTGCCAAGGGAACTTCCCTCCCGGAACCAACAACTCTCCCATCTTTGGGAGGGCAATCTCCATCAACATCTTCAACAACACCATCTCCTCTCAAACCCTAGTTCATCTCTTGTGTTCAATATTTGTACCGGAACATTAGATTGGTACTTGTGGGTGACTAGTAGTTTTGATTACATCTTGTAGTTGATTACTATATGGTTTATTTGGTGGAAGATTATATGTTCAGATCCATTATGCTATTTAATCCCCCTCTGATATTGAGCATGATTATCATTTGTGAGTAGTTAGTTTTGTTCTTGAGGTTAGTCATGTTGCAAGTAATCATGTGAACTTGATATGTGTTCGATCTTTTGATGATATGTATGTTGTGATTCCCTTAGTGGTGTCATGTGAATATCGACTACATGGCACTTCACCTTATTAGAGCCTAAGGGAATGCATTTGGAGTAGTTATTAGATGATGGGTTGCTAGAGTGACAAAAGCTTAAACCCTGGTTTATGCGCTACTTCATAAAGGACCGATTTGGATCCAAAAGTTTTACGCTATGGTTAGATTTTATCTTAACACTTTTCTCGTAGTTGCGGATGCTTGCGAGTGGGTTAATCATAAGTAGGAGGTTTGTTCAAGTAAGAACATCACCTAAGCACCGATCCACCCACATATCAAATTATCAAAGTAGCGAACACGTATTAAGCCAACATGATGGAAGTGATATGACAAAATTCCCGTGTACCCTCAAGAATGCTTTGCTTATTATAATAGACCGTTTTGGCCTGTCCTTCGCCTCAAAAGGATTGGGCTACTTTGTTGTACTTTATTTACCATTACCGTTACTTGCTTGTTACAAATTACCGTTCTATCAAACAACTTGTTACCGACAATTTCAGTGCTTGCAGACATTACCTTGCTGAAAATCACTTGTCATTTCCTTCTGCTCCTCGTTGGGTTCGACACTCTTACTTATCGAAAGGACTAGGATTGAGCCCCTATACTTTTGGGTCATCACTGGCAGCCCTCCCTCTCCCCTCTAACCTATATATAGTGGAGGTTTGGTGCCCAATTGAGATGTACAAGTTTTGGAGCCTCCTCTAGTTGATCTAGTTCTAGTTCTCGTTGGTCTTAGTTGACTAATTAGAGCTAGCCCTAGCCACCTCTAAGCCTCATAATTAGAAGCCCCGTGTGGTTCTAATCTCCTCCCTCTAATTCTCCGGCGACGATTAGCTCTAGACGGTGAAGCGCTGCCAGATCGTGAAGAATGTATGCTTGCAACCAAGTAGAGAGGTCGTGCTTTCGGTCTTTCGTTCAAGGGAGCGTCCAAGGGCGGTTCGCGGGATCATCATCGATGTTCGAGGGAATCCAAGTACGATCTACACCAATTCGTCTACTTCCACTTCACTCCCAGAGTCGGCAACGATCGCCTGAAATGTCAGCACACACACATGAACACTTGCACCTATGTCCACCCAAAAATCGATGGACTGAAACACAGAAATACAGTAAATAAATTACCATACCCATATGCACCATTCTCATTGTTGCCCACAATCATGTTGGCAGACTTGAATTCCTGCCCTAGCTTCTTGTACTTGTTTGGGCACTTGTTGACCCAATGTTCCTCCAAACCATAAGTGAAGTAGCCATCTCCCTTATTGTTCTTCTTGAAGGTCTTCTTACCCTTCTTCTTAAAGTTGGTATTTTGTTGGACATTGTTCTTTCCTTGGGCTTGTGGGAATTGAAGTTCCTCTGGTGCACCATGTTGGCGACAGAAGTTCCATCGACCCCTTTTCCGTGCGAGTCATCTGCCCTCGAATTATGCTCAACACTCAGATGGGCGATAACGTCCTCTACCGAGAATTCACACCTCTGATGTTTCAGAGTGGTAGCAAAATATCTCCACGGATTAGGGAGCTTAGCGATTATACATCCTGCGACAAACTTGCCCGGTAAATCGCACTTAAGAAGCTCAAGCTCCTTAGCGATGCATACTATCGCATGAGCCCGTTCCAATCCTCGACCATTGTGTAATCATGGAACTGCTCTATAATACACATCTCGCTCCCAGCATCAGTGGCGCCGAACTTAGATCTGAGCGCCTCCCACAAGTCCTTGGCACCCCGTGCATGTAAATATGCATGAACCAACTTATCTCCGATCACGCTCAGAACTGCTCTGAGAAATACGACAGTGGCTTCCTTGAACGCCTTCTCCTATTTAAGAGCAATCGTTCCCGTGCAAGGGACACCAGCGACCCAAAACACGTTCATAGCCATGAGCCATAAGGTGGTTTTGGTCTGCCGACACTTAAAGCATGTAATGGTAAACTTATCCGGTTTCAGTGCAGCAGCAAAGCCACTAGTCGAAAAATGCCTACACAAATTAGGTTTTTCGATTTGCTGAGTAAATAGGCAATTTTTTGATTAATTTAATCCAAGAAATAATCATGAACATGCCATTGACAAAGTTAATAACATACTGATTGCAATCTAAATAAGCATGTACTATACATATAGTAGAAACATCTACGCACATAGCTAGAACGGCTAAGACAAAAAGAAACAGGCACAAGAGAAACATGTTATACCCTCTGGTTGGCCATTTGGCTGTAGCAGCGGCGGTGGTGACGGCCTCCTCGGCCGCCTTTTGGTCAGCGACTCTCTCGGCATCGGTAGAAATGGTGACGATGCAGCAGACGTGGACGAAGAGGAAGTAATCGATCGAAGATGAGCAATTGCGTAGTCGCTCCCTGGAACCTAATCGCCCCTCTCCCGTATAGAATCCGGAGGAGCCCACCCCATGTTTCAACAAACTTATATTGAGGGAGTATCATTTAATATGATAGAATATCATATCATAATAGTACTTAGTACTTTTTTTTCTAGTTTAGTATGTGTCATCTGAGCAAAAATGTCTAATTGTCACACTTTCTAAGGTACTCCCATTTTTACCAGCCTCAGGCTGGTCATAGTGGGAGTAACATAGCTAATAACATAACGCACCCCAATGCAAATTTTCTTATGCGACAAGTAATTAATGAGGAGAGAGGTGCTTAGAGTGACATAATATTTTACTATATAACATAGCGCTTCCCAAGAATAAATGAGTCTACAAGTTAATAAATGCAATCATCTATGTTACTACTTATTTGTTACTTTGCACTATGAACGTAATAACATAGGCTAGTCTAAGTTACTCCCTACTATGATTAGAGCATCTCCAGTCGCGCACCCAACAACCCCCCAATGCCCTTTTTATAGCCGCGCCAAAAAATCGGCCCAGTCGCGCCCCCATAAACCCAATTTTCGCCAGTTAGGGCCGATTTTGGCGTCGACAGACCCAGGCTGAACCCAGCGCGCCGGGGGGTGCCCCGAGGCACCGGGGGAAACAGTTTTGGAGCGAAAGCCTGGCGGGCCTGCCGAGTCAGCAACTGGTCGCGCTCGTCATCCTCATCACGTCGATTTCCCGCGGGGAACCGATGCCAAGGCTGCTGAGGGAGTCCTGGATTAGGGGGTATCCGGACAGCCGGACTGTGTACAACGTCTGGACTATTGAAGCGTGAAGATACAAGACTCAAGACTTCGGCTCGTGTCCGGATGGGACTCTCCTTTGCGTGGGAGGCAAGCTTGGCGATCCCGATATTATATTTCCTTCCTTGTAACTGACTCCATGTAAACCCTAGCCCTCTCCGGTGTCTATATAAACCGGAGAGGCTGGTCCTTAGAAGGCCGATCACAATTACATTCATACCATCATAGGCTAGCTCTTAGGGTCTAGCCTCTACGATCTCATGGTAGATCTACTCTTGTACTACCCATATCATCAATATTAATCAAGCAGGAAGTAGGGTTTTACCTCCATGAGAGGGCCCGAACCTGGGTAAACATTTGTGTCCCTTGCTTCCTGTTACCATCAGCCTTGACGCACAGATCGGGACCCCCTACCTGAGATCCGCCGGTTTTGACACCGACATTGGTGCTTTCATTGAGAGTTCCTCTGTGTCGTCGCTGTCAGGCTTGATGGCTCCTTCGATCATCACCAACAACGCTGTCCAGGGCGAGACTTTCCTCCCCGGATAGATCTTCGTGTTCGGCGGCTTCGCACTGCGGGCCAATTCACTTGGCCACCTGGAGCAGATCGATAGCTATGCCCCCGGCCACCAGGTCAGGTTCGGGAACTTGAACTACACGGCGGATATTCCCGGGGACTTGATCTTCGACGGATTCAGGCCGGCGCCAGAAGCGCTGAACAGTCACGATGAGCACGGCTTGGACCTGCTGTCAGACGTTGCGCGGGATATCGCCCCGGCAGAAGCCTCGGACCTGAATCTGGGGCAGGTCGCGTTGCCTAAGGACGGAGGGCTGGACCCCGCCCCGCAGGCCATACCCTCGTCGGTGATGGAGCCGAACACAGGTCTCACCTCCGAGGGAGCCTGTGACTCCGGACCCCCGGATTCATATCCGGATGTAGGTTCCAGTCCGCACGCCCCCGAGCCCGCCGATCCTGGTTGGGCTCCGGTGATGGAGTTCACCGCGGCAGACGTCTTTCAGCACTCGCCCTTTGGCGACATGCTGGACTTATTGAAGTCTCTCTCCTTGTCAGGAGACTCCGGGCCGAACTATGTCCGGCTCGAGTGGGAAGTGGACAACGACGGAATTCGTTACCCACCCACCACCCACTTCATTGCCACGATCGATGATCTAACCGACGTGCTCGACTTCAACTCCGAAGACATCAACGGTATGGACGATGATGTAGGAGAATTACATGAGCCACCGCTCACCGGGCGATGGACGTCCACCTCCTCATAT
>NC_041383.1:300067135-300072732 GCF_002162155.2 Triticum dicoccoides | reverse complement strand
AAGAAACAAATGGCGATGAGGCAACGGAGGATAACCCCTCGGAAAGAAAAACAAAGCATGGGCGCTGTCGGCGCCGCTCCAAGCCCCGCCACAGCAATACCGACCCCGGAGATGAAAATAATCCGGATGGCGCCGAAGAACAATATGACCCTGACTAGCCCGCCTTCAAGTAGGCCGAACAGGAAGATGAGTAGATCATCCCAGAAGAACAGGCGACAGACGTATACCCGAAGGAGGACAACTACATGCCCCCCTCCGAAGACGAGATTAGCCTCGGCGACGACGAATTCGGCGTGCCTGAGGATCCCGTGGAGTAGGAGCGCTTCAAGCGTAGGCTTATAGCCACTACGAGGAGCCTGAAGAAGAAGCAGCAACAACTCCAAGCTAATCAAGATCTGCTCACAGATAGATGGACTGAAGTCCTGGTAGCCGAGGAATACGGACTCGAACGCCAAACGGCTGACCGGCCACCCCGTGGCCGGGATAAAATGGGATATCAGCCCGGATACCAGCCCGCACCCCCACGCTGATACACTACGGCTCAGGGTAACATGCAAGACCTGCAAGATATTCTGGAAAATAAAGCAGGATAGCCAAGATTGATTTACGGATCGTGGGGGCGCGCCCCAGAGCGCAAGGATGACCGTCACGCCGGATACATCATCAACAAGTCCGGCCGGGCCGAACACAGCAACCCAAACCAATCCGACCTGCGTAGCCACATAGCCCGGCACAAAGGCGCCGCACACCCCCTCTGCTTCACTGATGAAGTAATGGATCATGAATTCCCAGAAGGGTTCAAATCCGTAAACATCGAATCGTACGATGTCACAACAGACCCCGCAGTATGGATCGAAGATTTCCTTCTCCACATTCACATGGCCCACGGAGATTATCTACACGCCATCAAGTATCTTCCCCTTAAGCTCAAAGGACCAGCCCGACACTGGTTAAACAACTTGCCAGCAAATTCCATTGGCACTTGGGAAAACCTGGAAGATGCATTCCTTGATAACTTCCAGGGCACATATGTGCGACCACCAGACGCCGATGACCTGAGCCACATTACTCAACAGCCCGGAGAGTCAGCCCGGAAATTCTGGACTCGGTTCCTTACTAAAAAGAACCAAATAGTCGACTATCCAGACGCCGAAGCCCTGGCGGCTTTCAAGCATAATATCCGTGACGAGTGGCTCGCTCGACACCTCGGCCAAGAAAAGCCCAAGTCTATGGCTGCTCTCACAACCCTAATGACCCGCTTTTGCGCGGGTGAGGATAGCTGGTTGGCCCGCAGCGGCACCACGCCACATTCCAGCACTTCAGATAGCCGCGATGCTAACGGAAAGCCACGGTGTAACAGGCATAAGAGAAGGAGCAACGGCGACGGCACTGAAGACACGGCGGTCAACGCCGGATTCAGCGGATCTAAGTCCGGTCAGCGGAAAAAGCCATTCAAAAGAAATAATCAGGGACCGTGCAGCCTGGACCACATACTGGAGCGCTCGTGCCAAATCCATGGCACCCCGGACAAGCCAGCCAACCACACTGATAGAGATTGCTGGGTGTTCAAACAGGTCGGTAAGATAAACACCGAAAACAAGGACAAGGGGCTGCACAACAACGATGACGAAGAGCCCTGGCGTCCGAACACAGGGGGACAAAAGAAATCCCCCCCCAGGTGAAAACGGTCAACATGATCTACGCCACCCATATCCCCAAGCGGGAACGGAAGCGAGCACTACGGGACGTCTATGCGATGGAGCCAGTCGCCCCCAAATTCAACCCATGGTCAGCGTGTCTGATCACTTTGATCGTAGAAATCATCCTACCAGCATCCGCCATGGCGGCTCAGCCGCATTGGTCTTAGACCCAATCACTGACGGATTCCACCTCACGCGAGTCCTTATGGACGGCGGCAGCATCCTGAACCTGCTTTATCAGGACACAGTGTGCAAGATGGGCATTGACCCTTCAAGGATCAAGCCCACCAAAACTACCTTTAAAGGTGTAATTCCTGGGGTAGAGGCCCGCTGTACGGGCTCTATAACACTGGAAGTGGTCTCCAGATCCTCGGATAACTTCTGGAGCGAAGAGTTAATCTTCGACATCGTCCCTTTCCGCAGTGGCTACCATGCACTGCTCGGACGAACCGCATTTGCTAGATTCAATGCGGTACCACATTATGCATACCTCAAGCTCAAGATGCCAGGACCGCGCGGGGTCATCACTGTCAACGGAAATATGGGCCGCTCACTTCGAACAGAAGAACATACGGCAGCCCTCGCGGCAGAAGTACAATGCGGCCTACTCCGACAAACCAATCCAGTGACAACCTCAAGCATAGTCAAGCGAGTCCGAAGTACCCCGCAACAGGAGCATCAGGAACGCCAAGAGCGTGATTAGCAGTCCGGCCTCCGCTCAAGCCCCTTCAAAGCAGCATTCGTGCCACGCGTACACAATTACGCACTCAAGATACCATGGGCATAGGCAGAGGCGCATCAACGACTCAGACGATAGTACGGGTAACCGCCAAATACCTTCATACCCTTTCCCTCTTACATTTCAGGACACAGCGTTAGTGCAGCATCCTCAGAAGAGCCGAATTGCCGGACTCATATGGAAGAGACATCCAAGGAGGCAACAGATGTTGTGCGCAGAAGGAAATACCCAGGTGGAATCTATTTACGATCACTATACATGTTTCATCTATCTGTACATAGCTTGCCCCTGGATAGGACATGTCAAATAGTCCTATTTTTATCTCTGCTTAATGCATCCATTGTAAACATACGCTTAAACGTATTTTTCGTCAATGGGAGATTATATATAGCGTCAGCTTATTATCCTTATTTGAGTATTCTTCTCTTATAAATGTTTATTTGGTATTGCATCCATACACCTTGGTACGGCCAGTTTGCCAGGGGCTTCTGACAGCGCCCCGAAGTATGGCAAATAAAGTCTGAACACTTTAAACAGTGCAGCACCCCGAACTTATAACATTATATGCATCAGCTCCGAATCATGTCTTGGGTCTACAGTTGGGATAGCCCGGCTCCCTTGTTTTGGTGCCTTACGTTCCGTTATATCGGCTAAGGTAGCGCAGGGAGAACTACTGTGATTGTGTCCCGGTTCTTCCGGACGAGCACCTCAGTAGAGAAGGCCGAAAACTGACCGGCATGATGCGGCGAGAGTTGGTCGTTGTTTGAGAGGTCTTAAAATCTTTAAAGATTTTCCGCTTTAGGCGATATATCGGCTTTGTCCGATCTAGGCGTGTATAGCGCCCCGATTCGATCTTCCGGATTCCAGGGGCTTCGCCGAAATTTAAAATTGTAGACTTCTATGGCTAAGTGAAAGTTATCAAGCCGCATAATCCGATTGCCTTGTTCGCTGTGCCAGACACCTCCTTAAAGGACCAAACATTTGGATAAAGAGTGTCCGGGTTTTCCATGAACACCCCAGTACTAGTTACGCGGGGGAGGGCCGACAACTGGCCTACTTTCAGAATTTTATAAACAGCCGCACAGAAGGTAATATTTTAAATAACAAAAGCGATGCATAGCGCAAGTAACTTCGTCCTTAAAATACAAATATGACAGAAGTGAATTCATTCAAAAATGGTGTCCTTTGTACATTCATCAGCGACGAGACAAGCACCCTTCATAACACCATCATAGTACAGCCCGGGATAGCGATGCGCCTTGCCCTCCGGTGGCCCGCCCTTGACCAGCCTCTCCGCATCCAGCTTGCCCCAATGCACCTTGACGCGGGCAAGGGCCCAGCGGGCACCCTCGATGCACATGGATCGCTTGATCACTTCAAGCCGCGGGCAGGCATCCACCATCCGCTTGATCAGGCCAAAGTAGCTACTGGGCATAAGCTCACCAGGCCACATCCGGACTATGAAACCTTTCATAGCCAGTTCGGCCGCCCTGCGGAGTTCGACCAACTACTTCAGTTGGTCACTCGGAGGCATCGAGTGTTTGGTCCCAGCAGACTAGGACCAGAACAACTTCTCCGTTGAGTTCCCCTCCTGGGCACGGTAGAACTCCGCAGCGTCTGATACGCTGCATGGAAGGTCTACGAACGCCCCTGGAGAGCTTCGAATTCGAGTAAGTAAAAGAAACGCCTCCTCCACATGTTTGCTTTGCATAAAGAACTTCTTACCCGCTGCTATCTTCTTGGCCTCCTGGATCTCCTGCTATGCTTTCTTGGCTTCGGCCTTGGCATCCTTCAAATTCACAAGGGCCTTCGCAAGCTCGGACTCTTTCGCCTTCAGATCATGTTCCATGGACTCGCACTTCTTGTCGAGGTCCTGGAGCTCTTGCTGTACCTCACCTACCCTAGCACTTTGCTTTTCGCACTCCTTACACTCCAAGGCCGCCTTTTCTTCGGCCTCGGATAGCGCCTTCTTCAGGGACGCCACTTCGGTGGTGGACCATGTTACACAGTCATGACACTCAGGCGTTAGACTCGTCAATTCCTAGTATCCTCACATGCATAAGAGAGGGAATCACTTACCCTTGTTCTGTTCGAGCTGCCTCTTCGTGAGGTCTAGCTCTCCCTGCGCCTGCTCCAAGTCCCGTTTTAGTTCGACAACCTCGGCAGTACGGGCAGCAGCAGCAAGCAGCACAGCCTGCTTATTCACAACATTACTTATCATTAAACTCCTGCAGATTATCATGGACCCTCCGTTTGGCTTTTCCTTCCGAACACCAAACAGAGTATAAGGGGCTACTACCTATCGGGTGGTAATTTTGCACAATTTATTACTTACCTCAAAGCCTGTCAGGAGGCTGGTGCAAGCTTCGGTTAGTCCGCTTTTGGCGGACAAAACCTTTCGAATCACCGTACTCATGAGAGTACGGTGCTCTTCATCTATGGAAGCGCCGCGAAGCGCTTCCAGCAAACAGTTCGGCGCCTCAGGCGCGACGGAAGTCCTCAATACAGACGGCTCGCCCTCCCTAACGAGGGGTCGCCTGCCTGAGTTCGGAACCATCGATGGTTCCGGAATTGTGTGCGGCTGAGAACCCGGTTGGCCGTGGCTCTCGTTGACACGATCCGCGGGGATCTTGAACCTCGCGTGTCCGATGTCTGGGACCCCGCCTCGGGGCGTCTCCAGAGTCACCTCCCCCCGCTCTGGGAGCCTTTGGGACATCACCTCCGTGTCGTCCGTAGGTTGAGGAGTAGTGGCCGTCGGAAGCGAATTCATCTCCGAATTGCTCAGGGACCCGGAGGAGGATACCTCAGGGTGATCCCTGGCTGGACTGCACATATGTTCGGCATTATAAATACAAAAACTGTGGAGTGAAGTCATGATAGAATGCAGACCCTTACGATCGCGCTAGGGGCTTCCCCCTGGGCAGCCACCCCTCCTCGCTGAGAGCGGCCATGGCGGAGTAGTCCGGAAGGGGCCCCTTCCCCTTCTTGGATGCCCCAGCCTCCCCTCCTAGGGCGGCTTTTCTCTTCTTCTCCCCCAGTGGGGGGAGGTAGGATCTCTTCCTGATCCCCCCCCCTCCACGGGAGGAATCCGACTCGTCATCATCGGACGACAGGGAAATGACGGCCCTGCGCTGAGGAACTTTTCCGCCCCCCCCCCC
>NC_041383.1:300060333-300066996 GCF_002162155.2 Triticum dicoccoides | reverse complement strand
CCGGGCCCCTTCATCCTCTCTGGATGGGGCGTCTTCTTCTTCTTCCTCCTCCCCTTCGTGGGAGGAGTCCGCCTCGTCGTCTTCGGACGGGGCTTCTGGCACGACCTTACACCGGAGACCCTTTCGGATCCCCGAGGCCTTCTTCTCGGCCTTCTTCTCCGGCACCTTGTATGGTGTCGGGACCAGCATCTCCGTCAGGAGAGCATCCGCTGGGCCTTCTGGCAGTGGAGCCGGATAGTAGACCTGCTCTGCTGTCTCCACATAGTCCTGAAGCAAATATGCACAACTACTTGAGGCACTCCCATGAATATATCGGGGAGAACTAGGTCTGGAGTCAGTCCAAGAACTCACCGGCCTAGGAGCCCGCGCGGCGTGAAGCCTGCGGTCCTCGGATGTTGGAGGAGGTCCTTCGGAGGCCTTGAACATCACCTTCCATGCGCCTTTGTGCATCATGTCGTAGAGCTTCTGGAGCGTCCGGTGTTCGGTTGGGACGAACTCCCACGGATTGACCGCCCGCTTCTGGCAGGGCAGGATCCGGCGAACGAGCATGACCTGGATCACGTTGACAAGCTTGATGTTCTTGTCCTTCATGCTTTTGATGCATGTCTGGAGTCCGGCCAGCTCCGTGGAATCGCCCCAGGATAGGCCCTTCTTCTCCCAGGAGGTGAGCCGCATGGGGGCTCCGGATCGGAACTCGGGGGCCGCTGCCCAGTTGGCACCACGCGGCTCGGTGATGTAGAACCACCCCGACTGCCATCCTTTTACGGTCTCCGCAAAGGAGCCGTCGAGCCATGGGACGTTGGGCATTCTGTCCACCATGGCCCCTCCGCACTCTGCTTGTTGACCGCTTACAACCTTCGGCTTCACACAGAAGGTTTGCAGCCATAGGCCAAAGTGAGGCCGGATGCGGAGGAAGGCCTCGCATACGACGATGAACGCCGAGATGTTGAGGACGAAGTTTGGGGCTAGATCATGGAAATCTAGCCCGTAGTAGAACATGAGCCTGCGGACGAAGGGGTGGAGTGGAAATCCCAATCCACGGACGAAGTGGGCGATGAATACAACCCTTTTGTGGGGTCCTGGGGTCGGAATGACCTACCCGGCATCTGGTAGACGGTGCGCTATATCCGCGGCCAAGTATCCGGCCGCCCGAAGACTTGCGATGTGCTTCTCCTTGACGGTGGAAGCCACCCACTTGCCTCCTGCTCCGGACATATTTAGCTGTGCAGAAGAGATTTGAGCTTGGGCGCTGGAGCTCGAGGGGGGCAAGAGTGGGCAAAGGAGGAAGAAGGCGTGGGTGAAAATGGGGAAATCATGTCCCTTTATAGAGGAGCCGAGAGCGGTGCGTCTCCCCACTTGCCCGTTGGGAATCGCTTGTTTCCCAAGCGCCACGATTAATGGCGCGGTGAGATTAATCATACCCGTATTGATGAGAATCCCGTGATAAGGGGACACAATCTCTGCTTTGACAAGACATGTCAAAGAAACCGCCTCGCAATATGTGCTGTAGCTGGTTGTGGGGAAACGGTTCGAATAATGATCCGACCGTAATAACATGTCACGTCATCAGAAAAAGCTGTCAGCGGATTGCATTTGTAAAATATCATTCTCTCTACGGTAGCATATGAAGATTATCTCGCATATCCGGACACGGTCTAAGCGTCCGATGATCACTTTGGAGTATTCGGAGGAGGAACCCGCCTTGCAATGCCGAAGACAATACTGCGCGCTGGACTCATCGTCATTGAAGCCTGGTTTAGGGGCTACTGAGGGAGTCCTGGATTAGGGGGTATCCGGATAGCCGGACTGTGTACAACATCCGGACTATTGAAGCATGAAAATACAAGACTCAAGACTTCAGCCCGTGTCCGGATGGGACTCTCCTATGCGTGGGAGGCAAGCTTGATGATCTGGATATTATATTTCCTTCCTTGTAACCGACTCCATGTAAACCCTAGCCCTCTTCGGTGTCTATATAAATCGGAGAGGCTGGTCCTTAGAAGGCCGATTTCAATTACATTCATACCATCATAGGCTAGCTCTTAGGGTTTAGCCTCTACGATCTCGTGGTAGATCTACTCTTGTACTACCCATATCATCAATATTAATCAAGCAGGAAGTAGGGTTTTACCTCCATCGAGAGGGCCCGAACCTGGGTAAACATCTGTGTCCCTTGCTTCCTGTTACCATCAGCCTTGACACACAGATCGGGACCCCCTACCCGAGATCCGCCGGTTTTGACACCGACAGCTGTTGCGCTGCCGCGCTGGTCAGCCTTCCATTAATGCCTCACGGGTGGCGTAGTGAAGACGTGGCGACGCGCGTCCCTCTCGCTCCCGCCACGCGTATGCACGGTGGCTGCCCTCTCGCCGCCCACATGGACTATAGAAGATGATCCTCCCTCGCCGGTGAGAGCACACTCCACGCCGCAGAACCCTCTCCCACTCTCAACCTCTCACCGCCGACGAGCGTATCTCCCCTCCCTCTCGGTGACTAGCATGGCTGAGCGCTACCCAGGCGATGGTGCGGTGGCCAACGGCTTCGGCTGTCGCCACCTGCACAAGGACAAGGCGCAACTCCTCTACAAGGCCGACTACCCGGTGCCGCCGGACATGAGGGTGTCGGGCACCTGGAGGCTCAGCGGTGGCGGCGTCCCGGTGCCTCCAGTGCTGACCGGCACTGATCGGCACGCCGGGATCGCGCGCATCCGGTCCTCGCTGTTGGCGGCGGCGCGGAATGAGCCGAGGTACGCCTGCGACAACAACGTGTTGTGGACGGCGTACTTTGACCGGCGCCACAAGGAGCAGCTCGCCTCCACCAACGGCCTCGAGCCCCACGGCCGCCACAACTCCGACGGACGACGCCAATGGTGGGGCGTCCCCGGCCGTACCCTCGACGCCGTCCTCGAGTACATCGAGGCCGGCAACACGCCGCGCCTGGAGTACCCGGCACCTCCTACCTTCTCACGCCGCCGCGACAGCTCCTGGACGCCACGAGGAATGCAGACGATGAGCTCCTCATCGTCGGGCTCCCTCTCCTCCAGCTCGCTGGCGCTGCGCCCGTCAAGACGGAGCCATGGGAGATGCTGCTCAGGAGTCGCACACGCGGCGGCGCCCTCGTTATCAACGAGGGCGGCCATGGCCCCTCTCCCTCTTCCCGTCTCGTCCGGCCAAAGACCGAGTCGGGGCTGCTCCCCGTGAAGAAGGAGCACGAAGCCATGGCCGCGACCGATGAGAGCACCCTCAAATGGGCGCGGGAGGACTACGTCCATGAGGAAATGGCGCGCCGGTGCCGTGCCCTTGAGGAGATCACCACTCGGCGCCGCCGCCACGAGGAGGGCGGCAAAGTCATCCTCAACAACAACGACGAGGGGGCGCCCGGGCCGTCCAACCCCCCACGCATCGGCGCCGTTGGTTAGGGGTGCTGCAGGGACGGCGGCGGCACGCAGGACGGTGGCGGTGACGATGACAGCGACGACTACACCAAGATGTACAGGCTGCTCGGCATGTAGAGGGCGGGCGGCGGCAGCGGCGGTGGTGGCAGTATTATTAATAGTAGTAGTAGTATTAACTATTAAGTCATATTTAGTTGTTTTTAATTTATGTTATCAGTTTTTTTTTACAAAAATCAATGAAAATCGCCTAATTTGGCCGAATTTATGTTGATTTTGGCCGAATTTTGGCCGAGTTTAGTTTTAAAAATACGGCGTCTGGGCCGGCGGTTAGGAGACCGAACGCCCCCACGGCGACTTTTTTGTCGGCGTGTCGCTAGACAATGCTTTTTCTAATCTCTGGGGCCGAACGAGTGGAGATGTGGAGATGCTCTTAGCCTGGGTGTCGCTGTTCGTAGCCAAAGCTTGTGACCATTACCTGATACCTCCCTCACACATCACCTGAGGCGATAGTGGCGGCTAAATTTCGTGTTTTGACCCTTTTTTGAAACAAAATCGAGATATGACCCCCCTTTGATTTTTTTGAGATCTGACCCTTTTGCTACTGCCAGGCGTTCTGGCGGTAGGGTTGCACAGTCTACCGCCGCACGGTCTGGCGGTAGGTGTGGCTGACGGTCGTTAAACCGTTAACGGCTGCTTACGGACCTACCGCCATAAGCCACAACGGTAGCCAGCACAAACCTACCGCCGAGAGCCCTGGCGGTAGGGTGGGAGCATGTGTTAAGTTCCTGTGACCAAAAAATCGAACAACTCAGCGGTAGGGTTATACATCCTACCGCCGAGGCGCTCGGCGGTAGCAACCTACTACCAAGAGCCCTGGCGGTAGGATGTACAACCCTACCGCCGAGCTGCTCGATTCTCTGGTCACAGGAGGGGGGTGTGGGGGGAGGCACCCTACCGCCGGGTCTAATGGCGGTAGGTTGTGGTATCCTACCGCCTTAGTCTGTGGCGGTAGGGTGGCCTAGTGTGCATTTTTTGCACTTTCTAACTTCTTTTGTCTTCAAGTTTTTGGCGGACAACATTTAAACAACATATGTATGACATAAGAAGCACACAATGTATGATATATGATGCACACATCACAAATCTATAAATAAGGTAGGTTCGATACATAGCAAGTAGACACCCATAAATGTTTTCACCAAGTTATACATAGCAAATTAACGAAACAGTTTCACGAGCAAATCCATATGGTTCACGAAGCAAATATGCAAGTTTTAGGTTCAACCACACGGCAGCAACTTCAGTCCTTCCTTCCCCTCTTCGACTTTCGGTCCTCGTTATCCTTGGGTCGCTTCTCGGCCGCCATCTTCTTGCGTGCTGCAGGACGTGCTTTCTGAAAGGGGGATGGACTCTTCCAATCCTTCTTCGGCACATTCCTCTTCTAACGATGGGTTGGCTGAGTTGCTGGAGGTCCGTCGTCATCATCGTACTCCTCCTCCTCCTCATCGTCCTCTTCCTCTTCCTCACCATGTTCTTCTTCTGCGCCCTCTTCTTCATCTTCCTCTACATCATCATCATCGTCGCTCTCCTCCTCGTTATCTTGAACCGCCCTAGACGATGAGGCCGCATGGCTCGATGAAGCGAGGCTACGCATCGGTGTAGGAGGAAAAACATCCTCGGTGTTTGTAGCGCACCCAAGCAGGCCCACAAGCCGGCGTGCTTTGTTGATGTATTTCTGCAATGATAATGAAACAATATGAACTTCTCGAATGTCCAATGATAACAAAAATGAACTCCGTATTACCTTCACCGTTTCCCTCAACTTGTTCTCACTAGCTCGAGTCCCAGGGACAACACTAAGCGCATCAGAGGCATGAAAAATGCTTTTGTTCAGCTCCGAAGACTGCAAAGTAATAAAATGAGTCAATAGCATGAAAAGCTGTTTTCATCCAACAGCCGGTTCGAAAGAGGTAAAAACAACATACCACTCTGTTCATGAGGGGTCCGTACTCCCTAAACCCGCCCTGAAGCTGTCTGATGCCCTCGTTGTAGGCTTCATTCTCTGAGGCGTCATCGAACAGGTCTTCGGCATCTGCTGTCGTCCATTGGGGCCTCAGACGCAGACGATGCTTGATGCCATCGTCGTACCACAGCATGTGATCCTCGTAGTCGTCCCAGTCAATCACTCTCCTCTCCGTGTCTTTGCGCCCTTTCCACTCGTTCCATTCCTGCACGTATTTCTCATGTTCGGCTTCCCAATCCGTGATTGATTGATTCTTCTGCCTGCTCATCCTGTAATGCATAAGAAAGAATGTAAAACATCCTTCTTGTATGAATGTAAAACATCAAAACAAGAACTTAGAATCGATGAAGATGGCTTGTGGTACTCACTGGTGTAGGTCGTAGCCACCGGTATCATGGCCGACTGGTGCTGTGTGTTGCGCCTTACCAAATTGTGCGGCAACGCGCTGTGGCAAGTGGTACTCCACGGCATAGACACAAACCATGGGCACGATGCACCGGAAGAGAAGCCGGTCCTACTTGCACATGTTGTTCAGCTCAAACCCCCACTCTCGATCATCACTATACGGCCGCCAAGTAACCTATAACCAAACAATGTTAGGATCAAGTGAAAGTGTTATCGAAACAATGGTAAGCTCAAGTGAAAATGTATTTCTTATACCTGGAAAGGCATGAGAGCATCAAGCTCGTTGCTGAAGACCTTGTACAAGGCCTTCAATTTGCCCGTGTAGACACGCACCACGTCCCAAGTGTATGCGACGGTCGGGTTCCGATCATCTTCATCATCTCCACCATAGTCCGTCCATGCACGCGATCGCAGCTTCTCCGGACGGTCCACCAGGATTCGCTCCCACATCCAAATGGAGAGGCCCCATACACATCCACACATATCGGACGTGACTTCCGCTCTCTGGGTCGCGTCGTCAAGCTACAAACCATGTTTAGATGATAAGATGTCAAAATGTAAAGCAGCACACGCCTGATACTTGAAAGAAAGTGATATTCACTTACCGAACGGTATAGGTAGGCGAGTCCGGCGGGCCCCCAGTTGTACCCCGCATCCCAGTCCTTTAGGAAGTCGAGATACATCCATAGGGCAGAGTTCCCGGAGCAGTCCGGAAACACTACCTCTGTGAGAATGTACCACAGGTAGGCCCTGACGTACTACTCCACCACCCGGGGCTCGGCATCTTCCGGGCACTTGCTCCAGTGCTCGAGGAGCCATGACAGCGGTATGCCGGAAGTCC
>NC_041383.1:300059097-300060191 GCF_002162155.2 Triticum dicoccoides | reverse complement strand
ATGAGGCTGACAACCCTCTCGTGCCAGTTCGCCCTCTCCACTCTTCCTGTGAGAGCACGACCCTCGAGCGGTAGTGCCGTAATCATCGCCCAATCCTCAAGGGTCACGGTCATCTCCCCACATGGAAGATGAAAGCTGTGCGTCTCTGGCCGCCACCGGTCGATCAAAGCCGTGAGAGCTGAGTGGACGAGCGTCGGCGGCTTACGCTTGAACTGCAGGACGAAACCCAATAGTCAGGCTCTCCTGAAGAACGGTGTGTACCGCTCGTCGTACTCCATCTTAATCGTCGTCTTGTGAGCCCTCATCCGCAGTGGTGGCAGCATCTGTGAAAATCAATAACCAAAGCATAATTAGCATGGACATAATAGTTAGCAACTTGTTTTCATCAATTCGAAAGATTTGGTTTGAAATGGTAATTACCACTCCATTCTCAATGAAACGGGCACGGTGACGCTTGTTGAACCTAGGGTCAAGCATGGTGTACTTCGTGCCGATGTCGTCCGCAAGAGGTGGCCTCCTAAAAGAATTGCATAAGCATATCAAAAGATATCGATGCATAACAAAGGTTCATCACATCCAAAAAACCCTATGAGTTCAATCTTTGAATAATCATATATCTAGATTATCATGAACATGAACTAAATACAATACATATATCAAAAACAAAAACCATGAACTAGGGTTCATCTTGAGGGATTAACCATGTTTACTCCAACAAAATTCACTACTTGCATCATATAAGATCCACATGCATCCTATATCAAAACAAATATTTCCAATATTCATCATATATAAATTTTTTTAACACAAAAAAATATGAACTAGGTTCATCTTAAGGGTTCAACATTTGTTCTCCAACTATATCCACTACTTGCATCATAGCATATCAACATGCATCATCATATCACAATATATTCCTCCAACATGCATCATATCAAAAAAAAATCCTCCAAAAATAATATGAACTAGGGTTCATCTTCACATAATCATACCAACTAGTGACTAGAGTTCATATCTAACACAATATAACATCTATAATCAACGTAAATCAATCCTAGGGTTCAAAAAATTTAAATCTAGTTCAAGAAGGGGGG
>NC_041383.1:300054739-300058762 GCF_002162155.2 Triticum dicoccoides | reverse complement strand
GAGAGAGGGGCGAGAGGAAGAACTCCTCTGTTCTTGGGGCGAGTGGTTGGGGGAGAAGGGGAGGGGTGGGGCGGCCGGCGGCTTAACTGCCCGCAGCCTACCGCCAGGTACCCCGGCGGTAGGATCGGACAGGCTACCGCCATGTCCGGCGGCGGTAGGGTGGGACGGAGGGGGGACGGAGGCCGTTAACGCTGCTGACGTGGATAAGTTTCCTATCGCCGCAGAGTCCCGCGGCAGCCTAGGTAATTCTATCGTCGGGCCTCCTGACGGTAGCAAAAAGGATCAAATGTTGATTTTTTTAAAGGGGGTCAAATCCCGATTTTGTTTGACAAAAGGATCAAAACACGAAATTTGGCCGACAGTGGCGGCCACGCCGAGGCTGAGCCACGTCGTCCTCCGCGCACCCACCGAACCGATCAACGAACATTCTTTCCTTCCCACTGACACCGCATCGCTCCCTGCAAACACTCACTGACATGTTGCCGTAGCCACGATCGGCCCTACCGCGCAGGCGCAGCTTCGCAGGGAGGCTTCACGCCAAGTCGTCAGGCGCAGCGAGGCTTCACGCCATTCTATTCTCTCTCCCTTCCCCTTGCTTTCCTCTGCTTCCTGTCGGTTCGTGTTCGTCCGTATCCTTTTTGCATGCGTACAAATATATACTACTCGCCAAATTTCTCGGAAAGGAGCCCCTTCCCTTCCCCGCCTCAGTTCCCACCTCTGACCAACCGATTCTTATCTAGTTTCTGCTTCTGCCGATTCGATTCAATTCAATTCGGCCCTTCCTTGCCCGACTGGATTTGGATTCGATCCGCTGTTGCTGGTTCGAGCTTCCAGCGGGGGACCTGGAATCTGGTGGATCTGATTTGGTTTCTCCGCTCCGCTTCACTGGCCCGCAGCAAATCGCTCGCTACTCCGCGGATTAGCCTCCCTTAGTTTTCCTTCTGGATTCCTACCATTTCGATACGCTCGTCCGGATCTTTGGATGATTACGATCGATTTCGCACCAAAACCGCCGATTTTTCACCCCCAGGACAGCGATTCCTCGTAGCTGTGGCGGTGGATCCATGGCTGGGGAGAAGTCGCCTCGCGCTTTCTCCATGGAAGAGTTACCGGGCCACCTCATCGGGGAGGTACTGAGCTCCGGCAGGCTCGCCGCTGGTGACCTCGCCAGGCTTGAGGGTACCTGCCGCGCCCTCCGTCCTCTCGCTGAGCAAGCCGCCTCGCGGTTATGCGCAGCGCGCATGGCCTGCTCCGTTATTGGGCCTGCGGCTCGTGGGGAGCTCCTCGCAAGATGTGGCGGTAGCTGGAAGAAGGTGCTGAGGTTCCTGCAGTCAGTGGAGCAATCCTTCGACACCGTACATACCTCGTCCGGCAACGTGAGGACCCTTTCTTTCTCATTTACTACTGATATAACATAGGGAAAATGCAACCTTTTTGGTGGGTAGAGATGTTGGTCGCAATGATTGGGTTCATTGGGTTTACATGTTTACATTTGCACATATGGGAATTGGGATAAATTAAAGATACATTCGGTCATGCATGGCTCAAGGTATTCTGAGTAACCAAAGTAGGAAAAGAACACACACCCACATTTGGCTTAAAGTGGGACGCATCATATTCATCTTAAGACAAGTGAACAGTAAAAACTAATTCATGATGAGAAACTTAGTAACCTTTCTGTCGTATGTACTCCTATGGCATATAATGCTACCATGGACATGACATGAAATCATATGCAATCATTTCGAAATGATTTATTATGATGGCCTCTTGGTAAATTCTGTTTTCAATTCGTTCTATGTTTTAAGGTTTCTTACATTTTAAGCATGCATGTGCAACACACGTATAACTCTAGGAAAAAATTGAGCCATCCATCTTGCATCAAGAGAACCCTTGTGCTTTGAAGAACACGCCTCTAATAGTTTACTCGTGCCATTCTCCATCCCATCACGCTCTATTTCCAAGCATATTTTCTTCCATTTCATATCAAACAAACATTTTGAGAAACATTGTGATATGGTTGTTCACTCCAGCCAGTGACATGACATGGGTCGACTTGGCTCTTCCCTAGCATATAATAAGCATTGTAATCGTTTATAGGGTTTTCCCATGTATGAACTCACAAATAATCAGCCAGAGCCCATGTCCACTTGAAAGCTAACTGCAACCCTCCTGTGGGCACTTGAAAGGTGTATCCACGTTGTGAATGGTCTGGTGGCAAACATCTCAAGATACTCATGGAAAGAAGTTTGGCTTTTTCCTTGACCTGACCATATCCCACAAGTATCCGGAATGTTTGCCACATGACTGACCGTGCACATGTTCTTGTGGACAGCTTTTTGTTCAAATTCATGCATATTAGGTTGTTTTGGAGGGGGGCAGAAGTGTTCTTCTGGGCTTGCTACTTTTACGTAGAAAAATGTAGCCTTCTTCCTTGCGGAGTTAATAGTATGTTGAACTTGTTATGATCGACACTTTTTGGTATGTTTGCCAGTAAGAAATGAATTAGCTAGGAAGTTATTTCTTTTTTGTCTACAACTTGTTTTGTTATTTTTTATTGGCAATGGCTTCTTTAGTATGGCACTGAAATTGTTGTAGTTTTCTGATATTAGAAAATCACGTCCAAATTGGCTTCTTATCTATGTGAACATGTTGTATTGTTTCCAGATGCAAGTAGCGACAGGGAGATATCACACGCTCTTAGTCCATGACTCTTCGGTCTATTCTTGTGGGTCCAGTTTGTGTGGTGTGCTAGGACATGGTCCTGATACTACACAGTGTGTGGCATTCAGTCGGGTTTCCTTCCCGTCGCTTGCCCGTGTTGTTAATATATCTGCCTTTCACAACCATGCCGCTTTCGTTACAGAGTCTGGGGAGGTAACTGAGTTCTCCTTCATGGACGCTACATATTTCTTAACGATATAGTTTTGTTACTTTTGACTTACTGTTTAAAGTTAATTCTCTAAGTAGGTGTTCACCTGTGGAGATAATTCATCAGCTTGCTGCGGTCATGGGGATGTGGGGCGAACCATATTTCGGCCAACCCAAATACTAGCCCTTAAAGGAATTTCCTGCAAGCAGGTAAATCTTGTTATGTTGGTCAGCCCGTCAAATGTGGAGTCTTATCACTTAATAGTCCTAGTTGATTAAGCAACTTTGTTAGGAAAGAGTCCGTGTAAAGATCATATTAGAGTTTGAATAGATTTACCAGCTTGTTGGTCAAGTATCATCTACTATATAAAGGGGCGACTCCTCAATGAAGGAGAGAAGAATATTGTCGTTTACTTTTATTTACTTTTCAGTAATTAGGGTTATGTCTAGTAGGTCCTTTCAATTTGGTATCAGATCTATCTGCAATGGCAGGCGAAGAAATCTAGATTGAGGCTGTGGAGCAGATGAAGATCATCAGGAAGCAATTGGAGACCTTCACACGCAAATGAGTGGAGGACCAGGCGCCCCTCGCCGCACTGGTGCAGCACGTGATGACGCTCGAGCAACGGTCGCCGGCCCTGCCCCCGCTACCAGATTCCGCGGCTCCAGCAGCCGTGCATGCTGCCGCCTCCGCGTCCTTGGTTCTCCTCCCCAGCGTCGATGCGCTCCTGGTGCTTCCCCTCACCAACAGCACCTCTGCCCCCGCCCTCTCCAGTGGGGGGAATGGCCACAGCCCCGCTGGCAGATCTCTTCCTGCTGGGCAGATTGTGCACCCCCATCCCCTACCGCCTACCTGCTACCTGTGGTTGCAACACAACAATGTGCCGACTCCTGCCAACCACTGCCAGCCGCCATCCCCCCTTTACCACCTCCAGCCATCTCGTTACTCGTCGCAGCTGCCCCTAATATCAATCTGGGCCACTTTGCGCCCCCACCTTACAGCTCAAATCCCACCCTATATCCCTCCCAATTTAGCCGCCCACCTACCAGTAGTAGCCCTACCATGAACAGCTTTACCACCAGCAGCAGCCGCTGCCTTCCCGTCTCCACCTGCCAACCAATACCAATTTCATACTGTTATGGCCGCCGCCC
>NC_041383.1:299987058-300054311 GCF_002162155.2 Triticum dicoccoides | reverse complement strand
CGCGAAGATGCAAATATAATGTTCTAAAACTTAAATGGCAACTGAATGGTTATACGAATAAATGGCCCAGCAGGCCAGCTTTGATGCTGCAGAAGATTGATGTTCCTCTTCTAGTTCTTACTTCTTAGTCATGCGCCATCAACATGTGTGCAGGATCTTGAAAATCAGCTTCACATGTATATATCCCTTTTGGTTTGCTAAACCACCTGATCCCTGTTTTCACCCTTGGTACTAACTCTGATTTCAGTTACATGTTAAATCAACATGTTGGTTGTCATATGTGGGATTTGTGTAATTTTTGTTACTGATTATTATTTCCATGTGCATGTGCTATTTTCAAATTGTTCCATTGATTTATCAAATTGTTTAGCTCTTGTTCCAAGTGCTCAATTTCAGTTCCCCTTTTCTTTGTGATGCACAGCCCTAGTTTCATGTTATCTTGTTGTTTTCACAGGTTGCTACTGGTCTAAGTTTCACTGTGATACTTACAAGGAATGGGCTAGTGTATACATGTGGAAGTAACACACATGGCCAGCTTGGTCATGGTGACACTACAGACAGGGCTGCTCCAAAGATTGTTGAATTATTCAAAGGTCCCAGTCCAGTGGTGCAGGTTGCAGCTGGTGCAAGCTATACATTTGCTGTGACTGATGATGGGACAGTTTATTCTTTTGGGTCTTGTACTAACTTCTGTCTTGGACATGGGGATCAGCACAATGAACTTCTTCCACGTGCAATCCAATCATTTCAGAGGAGGAACATTCTTATTGTCCGTGTATCTGCCGGAGATGAGCATGCTGTAGCTCTTGATGCGCTGGGATATGTGAGTATATTGTTCAATGGACTTTCAACTATCTTTCGTGACTTATATACACTCCGGACAGAAGTAAAGGTCGGATTTTTCTCTCCAGGTCTATACATGGGGTAGAGGCTACTGTGGAGCATTAGGTCATGGTGATGAAAATGATAAAACTAGCCCAGAATTGATTGTCGGCCTGAAGGGTCAAGTTGCTGTACAGGTCCGTTGAATTTGTTTACACAACACTTTCCTCCTGACTTCACTAAAGCATCGAAGAATATATTTTTTATACTTGATTTGATCAAATTATCTAGCTGTGAAAAAGTAGTGTTATGCATTTTTTTTGGAAGAAGCTCCAAAGTGATATGGGACTGAGGTTGCCTGTTGCAACTACTTAACTCATCCCACGTGTTAAAGAAGGAAGAGCTATGCCGGAAATACCTGCTAGCTCTCGGTACCACCCCCCCTTGTTGTCTGACCATTCAGTGGTATGGAGATATGTGCAACATTTAGTACAGCAAGTTGTATTCCTCACATATCCCCCTTCTTTGATATTGAATATTCCTTTTTAATTGCGCCGTGGGCCCTTGCTCATAATGTATTTGTTAACGTATGATCCTCAAAACCAGGGTTCAGTGGAGACCCCCTTTTAGTTGTTCGCCAGGGGCTAAAAACAATCCCAAAGTTCTAGGCTCCATGCATCAGTGTCTGGTACTTGATGGAGGCAGCAGCCCTAGTCAGGGCACTAGAGCCATAGTCAAAAAGTAGTTGATGGAAGCAGCAGCCCTGGTCAGGGTGTCAGAGCCATAGTCAAAAAGTGGCACTCTATTGTCGTGCCAGTCTGATCAGCTGCCCCCTTACCGTGCGGGGTATCGCGATACCGCCTTGCGACAGCATCATCATTCCCCTAAAATACGTAGCATGTGGCGGGATACGGTCGAGAGCCTGCTTGGCATTTAATGCCTGGTCGGCCATGCTCCTACTTTGCATTAAATGTGCCGCGGGCAAACTCACTTTTACCCAACCCAGCCGCTTGAGCCCAGGGTAGCCATGCTCGGAGGCTTTGGCCGTGCTCGGTAACCTGGTGGTGCTCGAATACATGGAGGTGCCACCGCTCATTTAGCTGTGCGAGGTGTTATGCTCGGAGCATTTCTTCAACTCTTGTGAATGATTTATGATTTGCTTGATTGTCTCATAGCATAACTCGGAGCATTTCTTCAACTCTTATAAATGGTTAATGATTTGCTTGATTGGCTCGTAGCATAACTGGACGAGGCCAAGCTTCAACATATTTTTGGGAGGCCCATTTGGTGTGCTCGGGAGAAGGGGGGGGGGGCTGTTTTTGAGTACACCGACAATATTTACCACCGCGCATGGCAATATACACCAACCTCCATCTACTTTTTAGACTATTCATAGTGGGAGTAATAACATAGTTAGTAACATGCATGCCACATAGACAAAAAAGATGACGTGGCAAGTAATTAAAGAGGAGAGACAAATGGATTAACATAAGAGCATGGTTAATAGTATAGCCAACAACAGACTATAAGGCCTTCCACTATGTAGGCCAAAAGCGGTGCCAAATTCACTTTTTACATATTTGGCACCGGTGCCCTACGTTGCCCAGCCGATGCCAAACAAAATATTCAGGGCATCGATGCCTCTACTTGCTCCGGTGCCACATTCCTTGAGGCAATAAACTAAGCTCGTCATTGTACTTTCTCAAGCAAAGCAACAGCCGGAGACACAGGCTTGGGCTGATCTATTACTACTTTATACATATGTGGGGTCAAGTTGGAGTCGATGCCAAATCCTCCACGCCGTGGGAGGGGTGCTAAATTTCTCTCATTTGGCATGGATATGTACGTGGGATACTTTTCAGAACTTTAGCACCGAGCACATAGTGGAGGGCCTAAAGTTGCAATGTCACATATAGTCAACCTAATTGCCTACATGTATAGTAGTTAGTTGCTAAGTAGTACTATTTTTTAATGCATGGCCCACTTCACACTCTCACATTGTTTCTTGGAGTTTGTTGCAGCCGGCTGTTAATCTAAATCCCGCTTCACTTCTCTCTCATCCAACTCAGCAGAAATATAATAATTTAATCCTTGCAGCCTGCTGACTGTACCTTATTATACTTGCTCTAATGTGTTACCATCACATAGCGCTTCCCAATGAAAAATGATTACGAAGTAATAAATGAAGGTCTCTATGTCATCACACATATGACACTACCCACTATGGAAGTACCCCCTTCGTTCACAAATATAAGATGTTTTGGATATTTCAATGTGGACTACATACAGACAGAAATGAGTGAACAAACACAGTAAAACGTATCTACATTCGATTCAGAAAGAAGTTAAGAGCATCTTATATTTGTGAACGGAAGCCGTACTAACATATAGACTAGTAACATATGCATATTACTAGTCTAAGTTATTCACCACTATGACCAGCCTTAGGGCATCTGCAAAGTGGACCCTTAAATCGCCCGCATACATCCGGACCTCGCTGTCCAGATGCAGTTTGCCTTCCAACGCCGCCCCGCATCGGTCCGCGGATTAGTCCGCTTGTCAAACCGCTGCCATGTAGGACCACGAGTCTCCGACACCCCCGGCCCACCCAACCCCGCGTCTCCATCCCTTGGGGGGCTTTGCAGGAGTCCGGACCGCTGCCATGTAGAACTCCGAGTCTCCGACACCCTCGGGCCACCCAACCCCGCGTCTCCATCCCTTCCCTCTTTCTCTACATCCGCTTCCTCCCTCGCCGCCGCCGCTGCTCTACGCCCCTGTCACTGGCCAAGCCCTCTCTGGACCTCCGCGACCTCCTCTGCTCCCGCCGCTTTGCCTATGCCGTTGGTCCATAACTCTCATCCGTTTGCCACACAGGTACCATCTGCCCCTACGGGGGTCACCACACCCGACAAGTGTTTGGTGAGATACCCATGCTAATTTTTTTGACCGTTTGAGGATTCAAGAGTACTTATACGAGCACTCGTTGAGTTGTCTGACACGAAGGATTATGCGGATGAAACGGCGATGATGCAGGCTGTCCTTGCAGACGCGGAGTGTGCGGAAGAGCATGTTCTCAATTTCAAGGGATCGATCAAGGAGACAAGGATCATCAAGCGTTGAACCGGAACAGGGAATGGGGCCATTTGATGCCGATGGACGACTACTTTGCCCTTGATGCCTTACTTGCGGACAATTTTCGCCGGCACTTTTAGGATGCGAGAAAATGTCTTTGATCCCCTCGACAATGGTCTCCGGTCCTACAATGATTATTTCATCTGGAAGAAGGATGTCCTAAGAAGAATTGGATTCTTTGGTTACCAGAAGTGCATGGTTGCATTGCGGATGCTTGCATATGGCACGACCGTAGATTCATGGGACGAGTACCTCCGGATGTCTGAGAGCACATGTGGAGATGCCATGGTTAGATTTGTTATTGCAGTGGTCGAGGTGTTTGGACCTCAGTACTTGAGAGAACCAACTGTCGCTGACACCGAAAGGATCTTGGCAATGTTGGAAGCAAGAGGGTGGCCAGGTTTGCTCTGATATCTTGATTGCATGCACTGGAGGTGGAAGAATTGCTCAAAAGCTCTACAACAACAACAACAACAAAGCCTTTAGTCCCAAACAAGTTGGGGTAGGCTAGAGGTGAAACCCATAAGATCTCGCAACCAACTCATGGCTCTGGCACATGGATAGCAAGCTTCCACGCACCCCTGTCCATAGCTAGCTCTTTGTCGATACTCCAATCCTTCAGGTCTCTCTTAACGGACTCCTCCCATGTCAAATTTGGTCGACCCCGCCCTCTCTTGACATTCTCCGCACGCTTTAGCCGTCCGCTATGCACTGGAGCTTCTGGAGGCCTGCACTGAATATGCCCAAACCATCTCAGACGATGTTGGACAAGCTTCTCCTCAATTGGTGCTACCCCAACTCTATCTCGTATATCATCATTCCGGACTCGATCCTTCCTCGTGTGGCCACACATCCATCTCAACATACGCATCTCCGCCATACCTAACTGTTGGACATGTCGCCTTTTAGTCGGCCAACACTCCGTGCCATACAACATTGCGGGTCGAACCGCCGTCCTGTAGAACTTGCCTTTTAGCTTTTGTGGCACTCTCTTGTCACAGAGAATGCCAGAAGCTTGGCGCCACTTCATCCATCCGGCTTTGATTCGATGGTTCACATCTTCATCAATACCCCCATCCTCCTGCAACATTGACCCCAAATACCGAAAGGTGTCCTTCCGAGGTACCACCTGGCCATCAAGGCTAACCTCCTCCTCCTCACACCTAGTAGTACTGAAACCGCACATCATATACTCGGTTTTAGTTCTACTAAGCCTAAACCCTTTCGATTCCAAGGTTTGTCTCCATAACTCTAACTTCCTATTTACCCCCGCCCGACTATCGTCAACTAGCACCACATCATCCGCAAAGAGCATACACCATGGGATATCTCCTTGTATATCCCTCGTGACCTCATCCATCACCAATGCAAAAAGATAAGGGCTCAAAGCTGACCCCTGATGCAGTCTTATCTTAATCGGGAAGTCATCGGTGTCGACATCACTTGTTCGAACACTTGTCACAACATTATCGTTTCTTTCCTTGATGAGGGTAATGTACTTTGCTGGAACTTTGTGTTTCTCCAAGGCCCACCACATGACATTCCGCGGTATCTTATCATAGGCCTTCTCCAAGTCAATGAACACCATATGCAAGTCCTTCTTTTGCTCCCTATATCTCTCCATAAGTTGTCGTACCAAGAAAATGGCTTCCATGGTCGACCTCCCAGGCATGAAACCAAACTGATTTTTGGTCACGCTTGTCATTCTTCTTAAGCGGTGCTCAATGACTCTCTCCCATAGCTTCATTGTATGGCTCATCAGCTTAATTCCACGGTAATTAGTACAACTCTGAACATCCCCCTTGTTCTTGAAGATTGGTACTAATATACTCCGTCTCCATTCTTCTGGCATCTTGTTTGCCCGAAAAATGAGGTTGAAAAGCTTGGTTAGCCATACTATCGCTATGTCCCCGAGACCTTTCCACACCTCAATGGGGATACAATCAGGGCCCATCGCCTTGCCTCCTTTCATCCTTTTTAAAGCCTCCTTCACCTCAGACTCCTGGATACGCCGCACAAAACGCATGCTGGTCTCATCAAAGGAGTCGTCCAGTTCAATGGTAGAACTCTCATTCTCCCCATTGAACAGCCTGTCGAAGTACTCCCGCCATCTATGCTTAATCTCCTCGTCCTTCACCAAGAGTTGGCCTGCTCCGTTCTTGATGCATTTGACTTGGCCTGCTCAAAAGCTCTACAAATGGAAGAATTGCCCAAAGCCCTACAAGGGCAATTTCAGAGCCATGTTAAGAAGCCCACCATCATTCTTGAAGCAGTTGCATCACATGACCTCTGGATTTGGCACTTACTTTGGCATGTCCGGTCTCACAATGACATCAATGTGCTGTAGCGGTCTCCATTGTTTGCTAGTTTGACTGAAGGGCAAGCTCCTTGCAACTATACAGTCAATAGGCATCGGTACAACATGGGTTACTATCTGGTCGACGGTATCAATCCTTCGTGGACTACGTTCGTCAAGATCTATGATGCAGTTGGTTAGAAAAGAGCTCACTTTGCCCAAAGACAAGGAGCTAGAAAGGATGTGGAGAGGGCATTTGGAGTGCTCCAAGCCGGTTTTGCAGTTGTTTGTGGACCTGCTAAACAATGGGATCGGGAGACCTTGTGGGAGGTGATGACATGTTGCGCGATCATGCACAAGATGATGGTGGAGGATGAGGGTGAAGATGTTGCCGGAGGTCTGGAATTTGAGAACATGGGTGATCCTATCCAACTTTCAGATCAGAATCCGGCCACGTTTGATGAGTTTGTTCAAATGCATCAACAAATTCGGCATCGAGCAACTCATGAGCAGCTCAAGGAAGATTTGATTGAGCATATGTGAGTGGTTAAATGGACAACTCGAGCATATGATCGAGTTGAATTCAAGTTTTAACTATTTTATTTGAAAACTTAGTTGGATTGTACTCCCTCTGTAAACTAATACAAGATCAGTGATCTAAAAGATCTTATATTAGTTTAAAGAGGGAGTAATATTTAAATTAAAAGTACTGTTGCATTTGAATATTTTCATTCATCGAAGATTTGATATGCTTTTATTTTGAGCTTGCGGACTCACCGGCCCATTTTCCCGGGCGGCTTTGGAGATGCCCTTAGCTTCTTTTGCAGAAGAATCACAATACTGCATTGGAGATGCACTTAGCTTCTTTTGCAGAAGAATCACAATACTGCATTTAATGAGAGAAGGTCGGACATTGTACTTAAAAGTAGCAGGAACCAAAGCAACAACTACTAGTAGCAGACCTCAATTAGTGTTCATATTTTGTATTTAACACTAATTTAGACTACAAAACAATCACAAATAAAGTTGAATCTATTTGAATTTCTTTCTAGTCATATTACTACTAATAAATTTAATAGTGTAGCATTCATAAGTCCATGTTGAAAGTAGAAAATGGTTCCAAAAATTTACATTTCTGGAACCAACAATTTTTTTGAGTTTTGAATCTCGCAATATAGGTCTTTTCCAATTCGTCTTATAGTCAGGAGAGTGATGTTTGAAATTTGGTACATAATCCATATTTAGTTAATCATTGAGGAAACCATTTAGTGAAACATCAAAACTATTGGAGCATCTGCACCAATTCATTTAATGGATGTTTGACTGTATGGACAAGTTTCAGCATCTTCTCCTTATCCTATCTGTCGGGAATCCATTAGTTGCAACAAGAGACCTGCTGGGGAGTAATTGTTTGTCAGATGTATTCCCTTTCGTATTCGTATATAACTGTCCAGGTATCGAATTATGTCTTACTTTATGCATGAATCAGAAAGTATCTCAGTGCAGTCCAGATTTCATGGGCGGCATTTACCAGCCGGTTCCGTACGTGCCCGTCCAGTGCTATGCTCGGTTTAAAGTTCATGCAAAGCATAAGACTGAAGTTGCATGTTCTAATGAAAATGTTGTTACCTGCCCATACTTTTACCAGCATAATTACACCAGTTTCATATGTTTTTGTGTTCGTGAATTTGGACAGGTATGCGCAAGAAAGAGAAAGACCTTTGTTCTCACTGATGAAGGCTCAGTTTTTGCATTTGGATGGATGGGCTTTGGGAGTTTAGGGTTTCCTGACCGCGGATCATCTGACAAAGTGATGCAGCCTCGCGTTCTTGACAGCCTGTCTAGTCATTATGTCTCTCAAATAAGCACTGGACTATACCATACTGTTGCAGTGACAAATAAAGGTATCGTGTTTGGTTTTGGAGACAATGAGCGGGCACAACTTGGGCAGGAATTCATTCGTGGGTGTTTGAAACCTACAGAGATAATGTTCGACAAAAGTAGTATTGAAGATATAGCCATTGCAGCGCCTAGCGGATAAGTTCAATGCCAAGATTGCCATTATACAAAAGTGGCGATTGCAGCCCCTGTCGGGTATATTCAAGGCTGAGATTACCATCTTATAGTCAATAATAATGAGCATATGTTTTCATTTCCGTAACTGTATTTTGTACTTAGATTTTTCAGTGTTCTGTGAGAATTTGAGTAAACAAGAGATGTGCAGAAATGGGAAGTGTTGTAGTTAAAGGAGCATATAGTAAAGTAATTTGGCAAATGTATTAAATACTTGAACTTGGCATGGTTTTGTGTATAAAATTGTTGGTGTGATTAACGTTTCCCATTTTATTTCTTTCCTTTTGTTTTGCTCTATCTACTGTTTGAAGCCTTTTTTTTTGAAACATTGCTTGATATCTTGATTCTCTTGCCTGAACTGCTTACCATGATTTGACGTGTGCGTTGGTGTGTGGTAACGGAAGAAGTGCGTGATATTATACGTGTACACTACAAGGGAAGATATGGCACGAAATTGCCATATTTTCGTTGCTTAAAGGAGGAATTTGTGCTACTAGTTGCTGGGGCAACCCATATTATCTCTCAATTTTCTTTTGTGATTTCTAAAATATATAAAACAATTTATGCATGTCAAAAATTCCATCCAATAACTTCATTTGTGACCTAGATAAGAAGTAGACAAATTTATATCGTGTGCAGATGTATGTCAGCAAACACAAAGCAGTAACGCCGAGGATTATGGATGATGAGTAGATGCTAAGATATGGATGTATGGGTGGATCCCTATTCTTTATTATTATTACTATTTTCAGGGAGAAAAAGAGTTTATAGATCAAGCACAAAACATATATGCATTACATAATTCAGTTACCTCACAAGGCCCTAATCGAAGCCACACAACAGCGCGCTTCCCCTTTCTGCTGAAATTTGCTAAAAAATGATTCACATAGTTTTGCTCTCTCTAACGTGCTTGATTACAAACTCTCTTTCTGAAGATGTGTGTTGATTTCATGAACATGCAAAGATGTATCATCACCGGCAGCTTGTATCATGTGTGCCAATTGAAGGCAAGTTGGACTGCACCACGACGGGTTACCATGTTCACTGGATAGCTAGAGCTAAGCCCTCCATGCTCAGATTCCAATGGCGAGGAACACTGCTGCAACTCTCGGTAGGATGAGAATATGGGTGCCCCAAAGCACATGACATCGGAGGCGAGGGACACCACATTTTAGAGTTTGGCCAGGAGCTAAACACTCATGATCATCTTTGTATGCATGACGATGTAATGCAATGATGCGATGGTTTTTTACCCAGGTCCGAGCCACTGAGAGGTGTAACACCCTATGTTATGTTGTCGATATGTATTTGAATACAATGAATGAGCTAGGGTCCTTCGCTCCGAGGTGCTCGAGGAGGAAGAAAACATGTTCCTTGTTGGCGAGAGTAGCTAAATGTAGCGCCCAAGATGAGATTCTATCCCAATCACGTGATGAATACATGATAGGGGCACAACCGTATTTTGAGCGCATAGCAATGTGGATATCATTACAACATACCATGTACTGAATAGACGAGAATACCATATAAAAGCTTACACTCGCCACAAGTTACAACATGAATACATCAATACATAGCAATCATCATACAGAAGAGCAGGACCCGACTACAGATGAAATCAAAAGAAAGGAAGAGCGACACCCACCCTGCTAAACCCAGGTTCCCGACCCAGAATCTATCCCTTGATCGAAGAAGAAGCAGAAGAAGAACTCCAAAACAAGCATGCATCGCTCTCGCGTCAGATCATCGCATTACCTGTACCTGTTGTTGTAGTAATCTGTGAGCCACGAGGACTCAGCAATCTCATTACCATAGGCATCAAGACTAGCAAAGCTTAATGAGTATGGAATGGATAAGTGGTGAGGTTGCAGCAAGCACTAAGCATTTGTATGATGGCTAACTTACGAGTACAAGAGCAAGACGAGTAACTACGCATAACGGTCGCAAACTATTAGTGATCAATAAATGATCCTGAACTACTTGCGAGTCAAACATAACCCCACCGTGTTCTCTTCCCGAACTCCCTCAAAAAGAGACTATCACGGTTACGCATGCAGTTGGTGTATTTTAATTCAAATATGGTGTCAAGTTCTCTACAACCGGATATTATAAATTTCCAATCTACCACATAACCGCAGGCATGACTCTCGAAAAGATTAAACCCCGCAGGGGTGTCCCAACTTAGTCCATTATAAACTCTCACGATCCGCGGAGGAAAATCTCCATCTCGGGACTACCTGATCAAACTCGGAATCACGGTGCACAAGACATTTCGACAATGGTAAAACAAAACCAGCAAGACCTTTCGACCTACTGACACCCTGATAGGAGCCACGCGTATCTCGTCTCAGGCCACGATCAGACGGGACAAGTTACGAGTAAAACCAATCCTCGAGTTTCCGTGGTGGCCCTGCAGGCTGCCCGGTTTGGACCAACACTCATGAAGAGCACTGCCCCGGGTTGTTGATTAATTATCCTCGGGTGCTAGCCGGTCCCTATGCAAGTTTTAGTTGTTATTAGACAAATGGTAAAACAAAAGTTGGGCCTTGCTGGAAGCACTAGTAGAAAAAGGGCCTAATGTGAAGCACATTAGTCCCGGTTTCTAACAGAACCGGCACTAATGTGATCATTAGTGCCGGTTCCAACGGCTAGGGGGACGGAGCTCATTAGTACCGGTTCGTGGAGAACCTTTAGTACCGGTTCTTGCCACGAACCGGTACTAAAGAGGCTGTGGCAGGCTGTGGTCAGGCTGGGGCCCCACCAGCACCTTTAGTACGGGTTCATGCCACAAACCGGTACTAGAGGTTTCTAGTTGATTCATTCTGCAACGGTTTTTTAGTCCCACCTCGCTCCGCGAACAGAGTTTTTACCATCTTAAATATGTTACATCTCAAACTATCACAACCACGTGGTCTTCATTGAACTCTATGTCTAGAATTTGTGGCCACAATATGAGTCTTCTCCGGTTTCTAAACCGGTGAGGACTCATATTGACAATTCAGATTGTACACAAAAAGATCATTGATAATCAATGTATTTTTATGTATTTCTCTGTAGCAGTAGTGCGTTTTGGCTGAAAGGCTGTACTGATCAATGTATTTTTATGTATATTTTTACATGTTTACACAATCTCTTTCGAAGTATCAGGGTTTATAAGCCCTGAGTGCAGAGACGATGAAGGAGAGACGCAATGCTCACCTGCACGTTGCTTAGCTTTAGTATGCATGATTCAAGGCCACGTCATCAACTTTCAACCCTTTCTGGCATCATTTGCTATTTTTCATTCATTTACTGATTTGTTTTGAGACCTAAATGACCGTGAAATTGATAAGCACTTTAAAATGAACTCTGAAAAGGTTGAAACTTGGCATGGTATCATCATTTCACCCGCATAGCGTGTGCAAAAAAGTGGAGAGGGTTATGGCAAAAACTGGACGCACTTCGTGTACAAACTGCACAATCTCTTTTGAAGTATCAGGGTTTCGGACGAAAACTCATCTGTTACACCGGCTATTCAAAATTTTAATAAATTATTACAACTCCGGACTTTTTTGCGTTCAGATGCACAATTCAAATCCATGCCATCAACTTTCAACCCTTTCTGGCATCATTTTCTTATTTTGATGCATTTACTGATTTGTTTTGAGACCTAAATGACCGTGAAATTGAAAAGCACTACAAAATGAACTCTGAAAAGGTTGAAACTTGGCATGGTATCATCATTTCACCCGCATAGCATGTGCAAAAAAGTAGAGAGGGTTACGGCAGGACGCACTTCGTGTACAAGCTGGACAATCTCTTTCGAAGTATCATGGTTTCGGACGAAAACTCATCTGTTACACCGGCTATTCATAATTTTAATAACTTATTACAATTCCGGACTTTTTTTTGCATTCATATGCACAATTCAAATCCACGTCATCAACTTTCAGCCCTTTCTGGCATTATTTGCTATTTTGATGCATTTACTGATTTGTTTTGAGACCTAAATGACCGTGAAATTGAAAAGCACTACAAAATAAACTCTGAAAAGGTTGAAACTTGGCATGGTATCATCATTTCACCCGCATAGCATGTGCAAAAAAGTAGAGAGGGTTACGACAAAAACTGGATGCACTTCGTGTACAAACTGGACAATCTCTTTCGAAGTATCAGGGTTTCGGACGAAAACTCATCTGTTACACCGGCTATTCAAAACTTTAATAACTTACTACAACTCCGGACTTTTTTTGCGTTCAGATGCACAATTCAAATCCATGTCATCAACTTTCAACCCTTTCTGGCATCATTTGCTATTTTCGATGCATTTACTGATTTGTTTTGAGACCTAAATGACCGTGAAATTGAAAAGCACTACAAAATGAGCTCTGAAAAGTTTGGAACTTGGCATGGTATCATTATTTCACCTGCATAGCATATGCAAAAAAGTAGAGAGGGTTACGGCAAAAACTGGATGCACTTCGTGTACAAACCGGACAATCTCTTTCGAAGTATCAGGGTTTCGAACAAAAACTCATCTGTTACACCGGCTATTTAAAATTTTAATAACTTATTAATTACAACTCCAGACGTATTACCAATTTGAATATAATGATAAAACACACTAATATTAATATTAAACATAAGAAAAAATAATCATTGAAAAATCTATTTTTAAAGTTAAGTTATTCACGAACTAGTGATTCACACAAATTTCAAATAATTCAAATTTAAACTATTCAAATTTTTTGTACCTAAAGCAAAAATATTCACAAAGAAACTCTAAATACAGCAAAAAACTACTCAGAAATAAATAGAAGAAAATATATAAAACACGAAAGAAAAAACTATATAAAAAATTATTTTCGCGCTGCCTAGTGGGCCTGCTCGGCCTTGGGTGTGGTTATGCAGGCCCATAAGGCCCAGCAGGCTCACAGGGCAGCGCGACAAAGTTAGGCCCAGAGGCCTGCATTGGAGAGGAGCTCGAAGGAGCAGCCGCAGCTGGTTTTATAAAGCAGTGCGACTGCCCTTCGCTCGGCGAGGTGGGACTAAACACTGTGCACCGCAGAACGGGAGCGCACCCTCTGTAGTACCGGTTCCTAGCTCCAACCGGTACTAAAGGGCGGGTCTTTAGTACCGGGTGGAGCCACGAACGGTACTACAAAGGGTAAGCTTCCTGCCGGTCGGGCTGCCAAATTTGACCTTTAGTACCGGTTCCTGGCTCCAATCGGTACTAAAGGCCTCCCCTATATAAGCAGCACTTACGAAAATTTCAGTTAGGTCATCTGTTCATCTATTCGTCGCGCCCATCCCCGCGCCGCCCCCATTGTTGTCGTCGCCGCCCCCGTCCATGCACCGCCCCCATCCATGTTGTTGCCGCCCCCGTCGCCGCCCCCCCCGTCTGTGCGCCGCCCCCGTCGCGCGCGTCCCGTCCCTGTCGCCCCGCATCGCCGGTCGTCGCCCCGCTGTAAGATCGACCGCGCGCCCCAGCCGGCCCCCTGCTGCTCGCCGGCGGCCTCTCTGTGCACATGCACACACATGCACACACACAAAAACACACACACACACACACAAATGTTAAATGTTAAATGTTAGATTATATAAATGTTAGATTGTATATGAATTAGATCATGTTAGATGAGTTAGTTTTTTATACTTTTAGTTATAGATGAATTTATATTAATGTTAGATGAATTAGATATATATTAAATTTAGGTATATGAGGTTTGATCATCTAATTAAAATTTTAGTATATAGAACTAGCTACTTTATTTTTAGTAAGAAAATTAATAGAACTAGTTTAGTTTAATTAGTTGAATTAGTTGAACTAGTTAGTTGAATTAGTTGAGCTATACTTTATTTAGGTATATTTTTAGAAAGTGTTTAGTTGAATTAATTAGTTGAACTAGTTGAATTAATAGAACTAGTTTAATTAGTTGAATTAATATAACTAATAAGTGTTTAATGTTTCACCTATAAACATAGGAAATGTTGTCTGATGACAAAAACGATTTTATTATGTGCGAAAACTGCAAAGACCAATGCGGCTGTGCGACAGAAATTTTCTAGTTGATGATAGGCGCTTCAGCATCAAGCTGTATGAGACCTTCGAAGTGGATACAGTAAGTCACAACGACAAGTCTTTTTTCGTAATTAAGCATATGCATGACTTATGCTTCATTTGCTTCAACTTATAATTTTAAATTTTCACTATTCTACTAGCGTATCCCCTGCCATGCAAGAATTTTTGTCTTGGATAAGATAGGTTTCAGTCCTAACAAAACTATGGAGGTAAAGAGAGTTTACTTGAAGACCAAGCATGGTTATACCTTCAACGTCAAATTATACAATGCAGACACCTACACCTATTTTGAATGCAAAACTTGGCAAGCACTATGCAAGGCTTATGCATTTGAGCCTGATATGTTTATCACCTTTGATATTCGTCCCGAAGATGATATTGAAGGTAACAGAGACATTTGGGTCGATGTGCAGACGCCTCCAGTTCTACCATTATGTGCGTTTCTCAACCATATTTATGTCTTCAATATTGTTTTTTCAAAAATAGTTGACAACTAATTTCTATTGACAGCTTATTTCCATTCAAGCAAACATGTCCAGCGCTTGGTAGACAGGACCGCCCACTGTCCCGGGGCTGAACTAAACTGCGAGGAGATAAGTCATTATGTTTCATGGCTTGAGGATCTTGATGCTGTCAAGAGAAATTATTTTCCTGAATTTTAAAATCTTAGTACTCAAAACGTGCGACCAATAGTGTTCGTATTGAACTACAGTCACAACTATTTAGGAAAGATGGTAAGATTTTTACTATTTTTCCTCACTTCATCTTTTGTATGCATTATTTTTCAAGCTAAACTTCATTGCTAAGTACAATGTTACTATACGATGTTCTTCAACAGGGACTCCCGATGACAGTTGTGCCTCAGTGGATTGGTACTAAAGGTCACATGTTAATGGTTAGCTTACGGCCAAGACATCCTACATTGCACATGAGTGCATTCAAGGTTTCTACAACCGAGGAATGCTTAATAGTAAAAGACTGGAGCAAAATTGTGAATGATCGCAGAGAAGTACTAGGGGGCAGCAATCAGAAGCGCAACCCACAATTAGGAGACAGGTTCATCTGCATGCTCCAATATGATTAATCAGGAGAGCTATACATGTTCTATGCTATTTTACCTAAGAGAGAGCAGCAGGAGTGATTAGCATGCTCTTAGTACTTGTCCTCTCATGTCCGTGTTCTTCATCCTAAACTTAATCTCAAAGAGTGATTTGCTTTTGTGGTCTTATGAACGCTTATAATCATGACCATGTTGAACTCGATGATATCTTTCCTTCTGGTACAAGTGAATGTTTCTTCTTTAAGCTAGTATTGGTGGTGATTAGATAGCGGTAATGACTATGATGATTAAATAGTGGTAATGACGACTATGATGATTTTTAGCTAGCTAGTATACCATTGTTGGTGATGATATGATGCAATAGTTTTTATATTAATATGATGATGATGAGTTATTATATCATTTATGAAAGAAACCGCATATTAGGTTCAATTGGATGGATCCTAGCTAGCTAAGTGATCAAGTATATGCCATATCCATATTACTTGCTCACCTAATATATATAAGTGATCAAGTAATATGGATATGGCATATACTTTGATCACTTAGCTAGGATTCATGCATGCATCCATTTGAAACTAATCTGCGGTACTTTCACCTAATGATTTAACAACTCATTATAATGTAAAACAATCTCTAATCTAAATTGAAAACACAAAATTAAATAAAAAATAAAAAATAAAACCAAAAACCCCCCAAACATTTAGTACTGGTTGGTGTTACCAACCGGTAGTAAAGGTCTCCCCGCACCCGGCCCTAGCTCATGCCACGTGGTGGCACTTTAGTGACGGTTCGTGCCGAACCGGTAATAAAGGGGGGGGGACCTTTATTCCCCACCCTTTAGTGCCGGTTACAGAACCGGCACTAAAGGCCCTTATGAACCGGTGCTAAATCTCGGTTCTGCACTAGTGAAGAGTTTGATTAAAATCGAACTATCAAGGGGGCCCATAAACCCCGACCATGTAAGGAACACAAATCAAGGAACATAACACCGGTATGACGGAACTAGGGCGACAGGAGTGGAACAAAATACCAGGCAAAAGGCCAAGCCTTCCACCCTTTACCAAGTATATAGATGCATTAATTAAATAAGAGATATTGTGATATTCCATGATATCCATGGCCAACATGGAACAAACTGCACCTGCACCTGCAACTAGCAATGCTATAAGAGGGGCTGAGCAAAGCGGTAACATAGACAAACAAGGGTTTGCTGGGATGGAGGAAATGTTAGAGGCTTATCATGGCAATTTGAGAGGCTTGATAAACAAGTGGTAGGTAGCGCGACATATCGATAGCATCGAGGCAACTAGCAAGCAAAGATAGTAGTGGTATCCAAGGTAATGTTCATCTTTCCTAAAATCCGGCTAGGAAGAAGATCGAGTCCATGAAGTAGACGGGCAAGCGTAGTCAAACGAATCCTCACATTGCAACGTAACCGGAACTATAAAGAAGAAGCACAACCAGAAAGAAGCAAACGACATGGTAAACAACCATCACATAAACATGGCATGATGCTCAACCAAGTATGATACATGTACGGTTTAAATAGGCATGACATGGCAAGGTGCAACAAACAATACTATAAATTAAGTGCAACTCAATATGCAACGAGTTGCATATTGACGAAACACCACATTCAATTATGTAGTTCGCTCTCGTTTGTGTACATGACAAGATTAAATGTTGGTTAACATGGAAAGAGGGTCAGCACAAGTGTAAACTAACTATTTAGGCAAGTTTAAATGAGGCCGGAAACAACAAACAACAATTTCAGAAAATCCCCATGTGCATATTTCGAATTTGGTACTGTTCTGCCCTAAACCATATTTTAAAATTGTTAAACCGCAAAATAAAGTGCACCATGTTAACCCACACTCCAAACAAGTTACATATATAGTTCATTTAATTCGAAGCACTTATTTAATTATGAAATAAACCATTTTAGCATGACATTTAGCAGATCAAATGCAAACAACATTTTAAACAGTTTTAACATGGATGAAAGTTGCACATTATGAAACTAGATGAAATTATACTCATTTTACATATATAAAACATTTTAATTCGATGCACGGTTGTGGAGTTATTAAATGCATGAAGTGCATGGGGTTTTCTGAAAATCTGGTCATCCTCTGGATAATGCTAAAATCGCAGATCTGGGAAAAAACCTACACAGGCCGAATCTAAAACTTGAGCAGGCCCAACAGAAGGAAAAAAAGGAGGCGCTAGGGGTAGCTGAGCCTTGCTAGGGAGGTCCACTAGCGAGCAGATGACGCGTCTCGGTGGGGAAAACGAGGAGGAGACCAGGTGGGTCGTGGCGGCGGCTGGACAGGGGAGGATCCCTAGAAAATAGGGTTTGGTATGACTTGGTATGTGGTGGTCTTATGTAGGGAGGTTGGACTAGGTTTGGACCTTCCGATTGAATCGCACGGTCGAGAATAAATAAGTTATGGGAGTTCACAAATAAACCGAAGATGTTTGGGGATGTCCCGGAATGGTTCAGATCCACTGGTCACAACTGCCCGGTTTGGGTTCGGGGAAGTTTCGGACGTGCACGTGAGGGGGGGGGGTATGTGCACTATGCAGAGAGACTCCAGCTTAGACAAGAGAGAAAACGAAGTACCAGGTTGCAAGTGTGGTTGGTCTCGGAACAAAAAAAACAAAGACAATGAGGAGAAGCGGGAACTACGAACAGATGCAAGTTTTAAAAATGACGACAACGGAGGCCGATGCAATGCGAATGATGCAATGATGAATGCAACAAACAAATAAAACACACGGCAACAATGAAACACCTAAAAGGCATCTGGAGCGTCGGTCTTGGCCTGTTACAACTCTCCCCCACTTACAAGAGATCTCCCCCTAGATCTAGGGATGAAAGTAGAAGAGGAAGACGTAAATAAAGTTGCTTCTTCGACGAACGAGTGAAACCATGGACCTTGAGAGGTTGAACAACTTGAAAAAAAAGAATACAACTGAGCTGAACGAGATTGTAAGCACTCCGTTAGACAAGAGGAACAAGGAATACGATGAGAACCAAGAGCTCAAGGGACAAGATAGACTTTGAGACCACTCCGGTTAGAACAATATAGAGAAGGAATAAGAATGAAAGAATTCAGACAACACTCCGACTAAAAAGCGAAGGAATTTAACATGAACTTGACAAGATGGAATGATACCTCGAAGAGAGCATCAACACAAAGCCTTCGAAACAAAAGAAATAATGGAATGAAAGGAATAGAGAAGAACATGTAATTTGGAAGAGTAACATTACAAAGAAGGGTTGAACGAAGTTGTTGGAAAATCAACAACGAAAATAATAAGCTTGTTGTGGGGTTGTGGAAAACATCTCAAAACTAGAGGTGAAATTCTACCAATAACGAAAATAATTGCTTGCTTGAGATCAACGAAGAGATAAAACTTCTTTCGCCAAGATAGGAGAAAACTTGGATCATTGATAAGCACCACAAATAGCAACATTCCTTAGGGACGACTTTAGGTGAAATATAACCCAAGATAACTCCAACAAAGAAATTGCTCCGTTGAAAAGATCTCATGAACAAAGAGAAAATGATGGTTTTAAAATATCTCATTCCTGACAAGTTGTGAATCATGAAACACGAACTCATATTGTCAAGAATGACATAACACCACCTCAAAAGGTAAGGTAGAAAGAATTGCACTTAGACATGCAAGAAGAAGAATACTTGAGCTCCTCCAACAAGAATTTTGATGAAAACTTGAAGAATGAATTAAATCCTTAACAAATCACCATGTTGAGTCTTCATGAGAACTCCGGTAAGAAAACAAATGGTAGGAAGGAGTGAAGGTTGAAAAGAACAAGAATTGAAGCATTGCAATGATTAGATGGAGCTTCGCGGCGAGTTAACTGAGAGAGCTTGGAACTCCAGAAACAAAAGATGAACAACTTAGAATCGAGAAATTGATATCATGAATGAACTCTGAAAGAAGGAATTAATCACTTGGACGAAACAAGAATAAGAATTATGTTATGCGTATCCTTCACCAATTTAAATTGATGACAAGCAACGGATTTGGCATACTACTTATTCTCGTTGAAAAGGATTGAAGAGAGATATAGAGCAAATTTGAGAAAGTCTTCAACGAGTGACCCGTAGAATTTTGGAAACAATGAATGAAATGATATGATAACAATGGAAGAGGAATCTTTAAGGAACCACTGTAAGATTTTGAAAACAAACAAAGAAAAGAGCATGAATCACTAGGAAGAATTAGAAAATGAATAAAGATACTTGAGGAAATTTAGATACGAGAGAACGAAAAGATCCCGAGCTGACTAGAGAATACTTGAACGATGCACCGGAAGAATTTGAGAACTAGATCAGAAAGTTGGAATGAAGAATTCTAAAATGATGGCCTTCGGCGGAATAAAATGGAATGAAGACATGAAATGCTTCAGATGGGTATGAAAAGAATTCTCATGATTGGAAACAGTTTGAGAGGATGGCATCAAGCTAGAACCACGATCTTCAAGAGAACGAAGCAACATTTGGAGGAAAACTCTTCTTCGGTCTTCAAAGCTGAGAATGACAATGAGAAATGCCACAAAAAATTGTTGAGACACTCAGAAACATTGAAAAAAGTCAGGTAAGTGAGGAAAATTAGAATTTGACAATAAGTCAGGAAAATTAGAAGTGTCAGGTAAGAATTTGACAATAAGTCAGGAACACCAAACTTTGAAAAGAATTTGACAATAAGTCAGGAAAATTAGAAGAGTCAGGTAAGATCATGGGAAAGGACCTATGGGTTAGGGGCCACTCAAAGAAACACCGTTGAACAATTTTAGAAGAGATATTGCACCGATTGAATTAAGTATCTTGAATGAGGTATCAACCATGAAATAGTTTCAACGGATCTTGAATGGAAACGCGAATCTACAAGATATCTTCAGTTCTCCAGGATGATTAAATGGTGAGAGGCGAACGATTATGAGTTGCACCGACAAGGGAAAACATTTGAGCCAAGGAAAATAATATGATCAACACTGAAAGCTTGAATTGAATCCACCAAGCAAGAAAATGAGACGAAGAATGACGAACTTGAAACTACCTTAGCATCTTCATGAGAATCACCAAGTTAGAACATTGAAAGAAAATAATGGAGAGACTTCCCATGAATAAAATGGATACATGATTTGAGAATTTTGACTTCTTGAAGAAGGGTGGGAGGGTGAAAAATAAAGACAACTTGGGACAGATGGAACAGACACCACTGAGAAAACATAGAATTGATCTTGTGAATGTTGAAATGATCGGATCCACTTGAAGAGAAGCATGCAGGTTGAAAAGGATTGACAAGACAATCTCGATGACTAGAAGGATTAGCACTCCCATAAAAATATGAGAACTCTGCTTAGGACAAGCTATCGAGCAACACTTGACATCGAAGCAACTCAAATACCACAACCAAAACAAAATAAAGGATTTGGCATGCAGAATAGCTGGAACAAACATATGGCAGTGATTTTGTCCGAAATTTTTGTGGCGGGCCCCACACAGGCTCGATTGTATAGCACCGTCATGTACAAGGCAGTGCACATGACATAGGAAGCGTCCCTGAGCCATATCAAAGCTACACAAGGCTCATTAAAACACAATGAGACCACTGTAAAACCGACCGTGGACAGGCGGACCACTAGACGTCGAACCCCAATCTCATATCATGCATTTGTCGATAAGATATCCTGGTAACTACTTGAATTCCCACCTATGAACTCACGAAAGTTTTGGTTATGCAATCTGGTGTAACAAGTACAAGGAGCAAAATATCATCACACAACTGCCTCCTCAACACATAACCAAGAACCTCGGAAACTGTGCACCTCAGACCTTCAAAAAACATCCGATATACTAGCTGTGGCAATACATCTGATCGCTCTCCCCAGTACTGGATGGCGTCAAACTAGTCTCACCACAAAGAGTATAGAAGCATTTTCGATGTCGGCGCCCTCTGGTATTCCGGAACTAAAATGATAACAACTGTGATGAAAACACCTTGGAGCTCAACTCCCCGGGACACTGCCACAACCCCAAAATGTCAGGAGGCACCAAGAATAGAATTCCGTCACATCGATATCGCAATGATTCCAACAATACCTGTGTGATCATAAATAAAAAACATTGAGGGGAAAAGGAGTAGATTCAAAACCAACATCACAATTCCTCACTAGATCGACGAAGGGGCTGAGGAATAAAAAGGATTCCTACTCTTTGATATATAACTAGACTCAAAATAGTTTTTTTAGAGTCGACAACGACAACAGTTTGATCAATCAAGGGGGCTCCTGTGGTTAGTAAGGCTCTAATACCAACTTGTAGCGCCCAAGATGTGATTCTATCCCAATCACGTGATGAATTCATGATTGGGGCACAACTGCATTTCGAGCGCATAGCAATGTGAATAGGATTACAACATACCATGTACTGAATAGACGAGAATACCAGATAAAGGCTTACACTCGCCACAAGCTACAACATGAATACATCAATACATAGAAATCATCATACAAAAGAGCAGGATCCGACTACGGATGAAATCAAATGAAAGGAAGAACGACATCCACCCTGCTAAACCCAGGTTACCAACCCAGAACCTATCCCTTGATTGAAGAAGAAGCAGAAGAAGAACTTGAAAACAAGCATGCATTACTCTCACGTCAGATCCTCGCATTACCTGAACCTGCACTTGTTGTTGTAGTAAACTGTGAGCCACGAGGACTCAGCAATCCCATTACCATGGGTATCAAGACTAGCAAAGCTTAATGGATATGGAATGGATAAGTGGTGAGGTTGTAGCAAGCACTAAGCATTTGTATGGTGGCTAACTTACGAGTACAAGAGTAAGAAGAGTAACTACGCATAACGGTCGCAAACTATTAATGATCAATAAGTGATCCTGAACTACTTACGAGTCAAACATAACCCCATCGTGTTCTCTTCCCGAACTCCCTCGAAAATAGACGATCACGGTTACGCACGCAGTCGGTGAATTTTAATTCAAATCTCATGTCAAGTTCTCTACAACCGGATATTATATATTTCCAATCTGCCACATAACTGCGGGCATGACTCTCGAAAATATTAAACCTTGCAGGGGTGTCCCAACTTAGTCCATTATAAACTCTCATGATCCGCGAAGGAAAATCTCCATCTCGGGACAACCCGATCAAACTCGGAATCCTGGTGGACAAGACATTTCGACAATGGTAAAATAAAACCAGCAAGACCTCCCGACGTGCTGACACCCCGATAGGAGCCACACATATCTTGTCTCAGGCCACGATTGGATGGGACAAGCTACGAGTAAAACCAATCCTCGAGTTTCCCTGTGGTGGCCCCGTAGGCTGCCCGGTTTGGACCAACACTCATAAGGAGCACTGGCCCGGGTTGTTGATTAATTATTCTCGGGTGCTAGCCGGTCCCTATGCAAGTTTTAGTTGTTATTAGGCAAATGTTAAAACCATAGTTGGGCCTTGCTGGAAGAGTTTTATTCAAATCAAACTGTCAAGGGGGGCCCATAAACCCCGACCATGTAGGAAACGCAAATCAAGGAATATAACACCGGTATGACAGAAACTAGGGCGGTAAGAGTGGAAAAAAACACTAGCCAAAAGGCCAAGCCTCCCACCCTTTACCAAGTATATAGATGCATTAATTAAATAAGAGATATTGTGATATCCCATGATATCCATGCCCAACATGAACAAACTGCACCTGCACCTTCAACTAGCAATGCTATAAGAGGGGCTGAGCAAAGCGGTAACGTTGCCAAACAATGGTTTGCTGGGTTGGAGGAAATGTTAGAGGCTTATCATGGCAATTTGGGAGGCTTGATAAACAAGTGGTAGGTAGTGCGACATATCAATAGCATCGAGACAACTTGCAAGCAAAGATAGTAGTGGTATCCAAGGTAATGTTCATCTTGCCTAAAATCCCGCTAGGAAGAAGATCGAGTCCATGAAGTAGACGAGCAAGCGTAGTGCTACTTCTTGAGCTTGCTTTGGCTTTTCCCTTGAAGAGGAAAGGGTGATGCAGTAAAGTAGAGGTAAGTATTTCCCTCAGTTTGAGAACCAAGGTATCGATCTAGTAGGAGAAAAACACGCAAATCACCAATACATGTACAAACAATCAAACACTTGCACCCAACGTGATAAAGGGGTTGTCAATCCCTTCTCGGTCACTTGCAAAAGTGAGATCTAATAGAGATAGATAAATAGAACTAAACAAAAGATAAAATATTTTTGGGTTTTTTGGTTTATAGATATGAAATTAAAAGATTGCAAAATAGTAGACCGGAAACTAATATGATGGAAAATAGTAGATCAGAAACTAATATGATGGAAAATAGACCCGGGGGCCATAGTTTTCACTAGAGTCTTCTCTCATGAAGGAAAATAATACGGTGGGTGAAAAAATTACTCTCGAGCAACTGATAGAAAAGAGCAAAGTTATGACGATATCCAAGGCAATGTTTATGCTATATAGGCATCACGCCCGTGTCAAGTAGACCGACTCCTGCCTGCATCTACTACTATTACTCCACACATCGACCGACTCCTGCCTGCATCTAGAGTATTAAGTTCATAAAGAACAGAGTAACACATTAAGTAAGATGACATGATGTAGAGGAATTAACTCAATCAATATGATGAAAACCCCATCTTTTTATCCTCGATGGCAAAAATGCAATACGTGTCTCGCTACCCCTACTTTGTCACTGGGTGAAATCATGCAAGATTGAACCCAAAGCTAAGCACCTCTCCCAGAAAAATTAATCTAGTTGGCCAAACCAAACCGATAATTCGAAGAGAAATACAAAGATACCAAATCATGCATATAAGAATTCATAGGAGATTCAAATAATATTCATAGATAAGCTGATCATAAATCCAGAATTCATCGGATCTCGACAAATACACCGCAAAAGAGTAATACATCGGATAGATCTCCCAGAACATCGAGGAGAACATGGTATTGAGAATCAAAAAGAGAGAAGAAGCCATCTAGCTACTAGCTATGGACCTGTAGGTCCGAGGTAGACTACTCATGCTTCATCAGAAGGGAAATAGAGTTGATGTAGATGCCCTCCGTGATCGAATGCCCCTCCGACAGGATGCCGGAAAAGGCCCCAAGATGGGATCTCACAGGAACAAAAGGTTGCGGCAATGAAAGTTGCATCTTATGAAACTAGATGAAATTCTACTCATTTTACATATATAAAACATTTTAATCCGAGGCACGGTTGTGGAGTTATTAAATGCATGAAGTGCAAGGGGTTTTCTAAAAATCTGTAATCCTCTGGATAATGCTAAAATCATTGATCTGGGAAAAAACCTACACATGCCAAATCTAAAACTGGAGTAGGCCCAATAGAAGGACAAAAAGGTGGCGCTAGGGGTAGCCGAGCCTCGCTAGGGAGGTCCACGGGCGAGCGAACAACGTGGCTGACCGAGGAGGAGGTCGAGGCGGAGGCGCGGGAGAGTAGAGGAGTCTGCGTGTGGCGGCGCGGTGAAGCAAAGCCCGACGAGGGTCTCCAGCGGCAGAAGGTGAGGACGGAGGGGTGCGTAACAAACGGGTCCGTCCGGGAACAGGGCAGAGGCGAGCTGGGCGTCGAGGAGCTGTAGGCCATGGCGACGGTGTGGTCCTGTTCAGGGAGAGAGAGATGCGAGAGAGAGAGAGAAAGGAGGAAGAAAGTGAGCAAGGGAAGGAAAGGAGCAGGACGAGGCCGGTCCTGGTCCTGGTCGCAAGTGACGGGGTTGCCGGAGGGCATGGCCTGTGGGTCCGGGATGGGAGGTGGACGAGGACAACGGGGTTTGGGCGTGAGCTCGCAGCTGAGCTCAGGAGCGAGCTCCTGCTCGGGATGGAGGTGGCTGCGGGAGCCTCCGGCGAGCTCCTCTCGCGCTCGAGGATGGAGGCCTGGGTGCTGGATGAAGAATTCGAGGAGTCGGGTGGTGGTTGTGGTTGGCCTCGACCCCGATGAGATCGAGCGAGGGTGTGACTGGAGTGGATCAAAGATGGATGGAAGTTGGCTCTGTGGGGAAAACGAGGAGGAGACCAGGTGGATGGCAGCGACCGCTGGACAGGGGAGGATCCCTAGAAAATAGGGTTTGGTCCGACTTGGTATGTGGTGGTCTTATATAGGGAGGTCGGACTAGGTTTGGACCTTCCGATTGAATCGGATGGTCGAGAATAAATAAGTTAGGGGAGTTCAATAAATAAATCGAAGATGTTTGGGGATGTCCGGGAATGGTTCAGATCCACTGGTCAAAACTGCCCGGTTCGGGTTCGGGGAAGTTTCGGACGAGCACGCGAGGGAGGGCGGGGGGTATGTGCACTATGTAGTGAGAGTCTGGCTTAGACAAGAGGGAAAATGAAGATCGAGGTTGCAAGTGTGGTTGGTCTCGGAATGAAAAAAAGACAACAAGGAGAAGTGGGAACTACAACGAATGCAAGTTTTAAAAAATGACAACAATGGAGTGCCGATGCAATGCGAATGATGCATTGACGAATGCAATAAACAAATAAAACACACGGCGACAATGAAATAACTGGAAGGCATCTGGAGCGTCGGTCTTGGGCTGTTACACTAAAGCCCTAGCTCTATGGTGTGTGAGAGTGTGAAGAGTTTGAACCCTTTTCTACATGGCCATGGACCTTCTTTTATACATGCAAGGGGTTACCAGGGTGGCTAGTATAGTTGTATACCTACCGCATTACATGCGGGTATATGTGTTACCTGGAGCCTTGTCAGGAGGGCAAGACGCATGTCTTGTCACATTGCATGTAGGTGCAATCATCTTTACTATGACACATTGGAGGAGGGGTGTCACACACTTGGTAAAGAGGGGCCATGATTCACCAGAGTCTCCACCGAACTGCCACATAGTGGTATTTTCCGTGCTACAGCTCACCCAATCCACCGTAGGTTATGGTAGGCCTGTGATCTAGCCTCACCATCGTAGGCAGTGGTAGAGGCAGCTGTCATGCATGTTGGTCACATCGGGTGTCGTTGATAGGTTGTTGCCGGGGCAGCAATCGTTAACGGGCCGCTGATGCCGAATAAGCTATTGATGGGAGGAACCCGCACATAAGTTGCCGTGAAGAGGTCCCGACAACATCTTGGCCATGACGTTGTCAATGATGTCAGATGACTCTTCTTCTATGGTATAGGGTGATGGTCTTGTTAGTGAGTGTCTTCACAATGACTGCATCTTGAGGAGAAGTGATGCGGAGCATCCTACGGCCATCCCCATGGACCAACCTACGTCTCCCCAAGTGCCAAGTGGACCGATGACACGAGCACGTGCAAGAGCTCTTGAGACCGAGGTGACATCTCTCCTTAGTGATATTCCATATGACCCACGTGAGACATGGCTACTACCTAAAGCCGGAATGCTATGTATGATTAGGTATGGAGAACACCCTTTCAGAGATGCTTGTGATGATGGACAAGTCCCCAAGTGCATGGAAGAAGAGGACGGGCAAATGGAACCGGAGAAGTCCCCAGGACCTGGACAGCCGGCCCCAAGACTTGGACATCCGGCTAATGGAGCCTCAGCCGCAGCCGCGGCCCAGCAACTAGAGCTACAGGTCTCGGACATCTGGCCTGGCCCGGGACATCCGACCCGACTGCCCTGGACATCCGACCCGATTGCCCTGGACATCCGCCACCAGCCCGGAAACCCGGCCCTCCTTCACAAAATGCCACCGAAACCGGCCGAAGCTAGCCCGGACATCCGGCCCTAGCCCGGACATCCGGCCCGACGGTAAGGCCCAAATATTGGGCCCAACACCCGGACATCCGGGCCCCTCTGTGTGCGCATAGTAACGGGCCGAGGCCCATGTACCCCCTTCACCCCTAGACTATATACACTCCTACTCTACCTACGTTTTAGGGTTTGCATTATGATAGCTCATTTTAGAGATAGAGGTTTGGTCGTCCACTTGTACCCCTACGCCTTTGGAGATCAAAGCCTCCTAGGAGAAGATCCCCCAAGTGGATTCAAGACCCCGTCTAGGGAAGATCCTCTACGGATTCAAGACCCCATTTCCTCACGGATTAGGAAGATCTAGCTACCTTGTATCCTCCTTTGTTGGATTTGGACCTTTGTATCCTCTCTATTTATGTGGATCTTGGCGGCGTCCTGGATATGGGGGGTATCCAGCCCTGCCTACCCACGGCCCACCACGTGGCACCATCGACGGCCTGGTATGGCCCAGCTTCAGCATCAGCAACACAAGACCCTCGCGAGGGGCCAAGCCTTGCGAGGCGGACGAGCCAAGACCCCCGAGGAAATCGGCCTCCTCAGGCTGGCTCTAGAGGGGCGGAGAGTTCTATGCAAGGTTTACCTCACGAGGTTCAGCTAACGTGACCCATGACTACCAAGGCCAGGCGGGCGCCAGGCGGATGCAGGCGGGCGCAGAGTGCAGGTTTCCTCTTTGGTGCAAAGGAGGTAAGCCACAGGCGCGGAGTCCCGAGGAATCAGCCAAAGGTTTCCATTTCGGTGCAATGAGACCAAGACTGCCAGGACGGCAGGACGGAGGTCATCAACGAGCCCACCGTAGCGTCACGACCAGAGGCTTTTCGCAGACGAAGACTACTTTTGTGAGGATAAGCTGTACTACTTGTCCCCTTTCAAATCCGGCCGTTGTGGGATCCCTTCCCACCAACATTTGGGAAGAGGACCAATGCCAGTATAAATAGGACTAGCCACCACCATAGAAAGGGAACAAGTCGAACTAGCTCACACCACACCAGCTTAATAATACCTGACCTCCTGAGGCCAGTTCATCCACTGTACTAGTTCATCCTCAGCCCTTCGAGGCAATCCACCAAAACGCTGGAGTAGGGTATTACACCGCAAGGTGGCCCGAACCAGGATAAACTGCTGTGTCTCTGTGTCTCTTTGAGCTTGACGCGCTAGGCTTAGGAGGATCGCGAGTAGGCAGGCTGGGTAGGTTGAGATCTCCGCACGCACCCCAGAGTTCGAACCTCTCAAGGGTTTGCGGATCCCATAATCCGACATTTGGGTGCCAGATAGGGGTGCGTCGGATCCTCTCTTCCGTCGATCGATCCACCGCCACTCGAACACCTCCATGGCTGACGCACACCGAGCTCGCGCCGAGCGTCGGGCTGCAGTCGCCGCCCGCGTCGCTCAGACGGCTCCGGCGGGCGATGGCTGTGCTCGTCGCGCTCCGTCTCCGGTGGCCAACACCGCCATGGGCCCTGCCAGCCACGAGCAGCAAGCTTCATCGCTGCGCCGGTCGGTGCACCGTGACGGGTGCACCGCTACTCTATCACTGACCCTAGCAGCTTCTTCATCCCACGCGCGTCGCAACATAGCGGATACGCAGGCCGCTCTGCTCATGGCGCGGGAGCTCCTTCGCTACCGCCCGGTTGGTGACCTCTACGAGGAGAGTCTCGAGCGGATTGCTGAGCTCGTCAGCATCACGCATGGGGGCTCCACCGAACCAGCTCGCTCGCTGCCTGAGCAACCACCTACAACGGGCGACGTGGCGCACAGGGCTCCTCCACCATCTCCGGCCTAGGGCACCATCATCGAGCCAACGCGTGTGGCGCCACGGCGCGACCCGCCTCGCCCTGCACCGGCTCGAGAGGACGTGAGCTGCTAGGTGGTGCAGCATCCACAAGGAGAAGCACGTGTGCTTCCAGCACCCCAGCACCAGGCCCGCGTACCGCCACAGGAGGTGGCTGTGTGTGCATGCACCAGGACCAGTTTCCACCCCCTCGGAGACCTCTGGTGGCCACGGCAGGATGCCGCGCGTTCACTCCAGAGCTCCGCAACATTGTCTGGCCAAGCAAGTTCAAGCCAGACCTGCCTCCACGCTACGACGGCACCGCCAACCCCGCCGAGTTCCTACAGCTCTACGAGCTAAGCATCGAGGCAGCCAACGGCGATGAGAAGATCATGGCGAACTGGTTCCCGATGGCCCTCAAGGATGGCGCACGTTCTTGGCTCCTAAACCTGACCGACGGGTGGGTTTCTTGTTGGGAGGAGATGCGCAACTGCTTCATCGCCAACTTCCAGGGCACTCGCGACCATCCGCCGGCCGCGAGTGACCTACATCGCATCAAGCGGCGACCTGGAGAGACCCTGCAGAAGTATATCCAGCGGTTCAACAACGTTTGCCTCAAGATCCCCAAGGTGTCGGACGAGGCCATCATCTCAGCGTTTACTGATGGCGTCCATGATGTCAAGATGAAGGAGGAGCTCGCCATCCACGAGAAACGCTGCACCACTCTGGAAATGTTCAACATGGCGAACAAGTGCGCAAGGGTTGAGGAGGGATGCCTCTCCCTCCTCGAGGTCCCCGATAATGATCCAGAAGACAAGAAGACCAAGACCAAGGACGTGAAGCGCAAGGGGCCAGCCGTGCTTGTGGCAGAACTAGAGACGAAGCACGGCTACGACCACCCCGAGTCATCCAAGAGAAACCTGCTGTTCTGCGTCTTCCACAACATTCACAACCACAACACCAATGACTGCCAGGAGCTCAGGGCCCTCCGTGACGGGCGCCTCGGTCAACGCCCCAAGTGTAACAATCGAGGCTACGGTCATGGGGGCGGCCAGGAAGAGGATGCTGGGACGGACGCGACCATTGTCAGGAGTGGCGCGACCAGCCTCGCGAGGGCGCCTGCAGGGAGCAGCCTCGTGAGGAGCGCCCTCAGGGCAACGCTGTTATGCCTCCTCTGCCTCCACCGCCAAGAAGGAATGAAGATCACCACCATGACGAGGGGGCTGGGGGCTTCCAAGAGCCTCGAGCCATCGCCTGCATCTTGGGCGGATCACAGGCCCCGGCTTACCGCCGCGTCTTCAAGCAGTTCACATGCGAGGTGAACGCAGCGCTCCCCAAGGCCGAAGCAACTCGCCCTCTCAGGTGGTCCAAATGCGCCATAACCTTCGACTCCTCAGTCGAGCTCAAGTGCACGGCCACTGCTAGCGCGCTCCCTATGCTCTGCTCCCCCGTCATCAGCAACGTGGTCGTCACCAAGACTCTCATCGATGGCAGAGCAGGGCTCAATGTTCTGTCTGTTCAGACGTTCGATAGGCTCCAAGTGCCATACTACCAGCTTCACCCAACCAAGCCATTTTCAGGAGTGACCGACGGTTCTACACACCCGATAGGGCAGGTTTGCCTCCCTGTCACCTTCGGGGAGCACAACAACTACCACACCGAGCTCATCGACTTCGATGTCAGCGACATCCGCCTGCCCTACAATGCCATCCTAGGGTACCCAGCACTGGCCAAGTTCATGGTGGCTACGCACCACGGCTACAACATCGTCAAGATGCCAGGAAGCGGTGGCATCATCACGGTCGCGTGTCAAGAGAAGGATGCGGTGTGCTCCCTCGAGCGCGCCTTCCAGGCTGCAGCAGTTGAGAACCCTGAAGACAAGGACGGCGCCCTCCCTCCTGAGGTTGCCCCCAAGACGAAGAAGCTGCAGCTGGGACAGGGGTCTCATGAGGAAGCAACACTTGAGGCCGCCGCACTGAACCTCGCGTCTTCGGACGTGGCACCTTCACCCATCGCATAGGAAGGCGCGCCCACCGCCCCTCTCAGGCTGGGATCTGGGGCTCTCCTTTGGAGGGCCTCAGACCTAGCCAGGGTCGCAAGGGAGGCGCTCGGGCACCATGTGGAGGCGCTCTTCAGAGCACGCTTCCCAGGAGAAGGCAGCAGGCGTGAGGCACCAGGTGTTCAGGAGTTCATCAACAAGGCAATCGAGGAGATTCAAGAAGCAAGGGTTCTGCAAGGCGATCATTGCCTGCCGCGTGGCGCAGCTCATTGCCTCGGCAAGGGTAAGGAGTTCCGCGTCTGCATCGACATTCTTGGGCTCAACAGGGCCGCGTCTCGGCAGCTCATCTGGCCGTCTCGTGTCGGCCGGTGCGAGGGTCCACCTCACGGCTACGTCTGCATGCCCTTCAGCCTACCGGGCGTGGCTGAAGCGTTCCAGCACTGCATGAGGAACGCCCAGACGGCTTTTGAGGCCAGGCATCAGGCGGTCCTAGCGGAGATGGAGGAGCACCTTTAGGAGCCTCTCGGTCCCTCCGAGCCTCCCGAGGCTTAGCACCAGAGCGGCTCGTGAGGAACGACTCCAGCGACGCGCGTTTTTTGGCTACTTCAACACCTCTTCAGCAACGGTACCAGGTGACATCTCTCTAGTTCGTTCAGTCTGGGGGCCCCTCTCGGGCTGCATCATCCCCAGGCCGTGTGGGTCCGGCCCTACGACATGTATCGTTTTGCATTCACTAGGACTATCTAACCGTTTCTGTGAGTTTACCTATGATTGTCACCCTATGATCGCCGCCTCGCGGCCCCCCGCGTGTTTGTTGGATAGTACCTCCCCTGCATCGCTGCATGATACTCACGTCGGCACGACGCTTGTGCTCAGGTCCGTCCTTGCAACGCTGATTAACCCAGGGATCGAGCTCTGGTTCGCGGCCCGCTTCGCGTACACCACTTCGCCAGGTCCTCGGGGCCTCTGTCTCACGCCCCGGGCTGCAGGCCCGCTCCGCAGGGGTTCCCGGTCTTTCCTGTGATCTAACCTGCAGGTTCATCTGGCAATGGGCCATGGGTCGGCTAGAACAACCACCATCTGGCCTCGCGAGTCGCTTGCATGTTAAAGGAGGGCCTCCTGAGCATCACGTCTCGGGAGCTCCTACTGGCTCTCCAGTCCTCACCCGCTGGCCTTGCCCACGGCATCGCGATCTGGCATACCAGCGGCGGCTGAGCTCGCTTAAGGGCCGTGTCCCAAGGACGTAGAGCACCTTGGCGAGCAAGGCAGGAAGGTGGCCAGTGCAGGCCGCGCCCAACGGTACCACAGACATGGGAGCGAGCATCATCTCCCTGATGGACCAAGGCACCAAAAGATAAGTCTCAGCTTGCTGTGGCACTAGTTTCGCTCCCCGCCTGCCCGCCTCGCAGTTCCATTTTGGCAATTCTACTCCCCTTTTCGATTCTCTGTGCAGCTGCTTGCATGCTAAGGGGGGCCTCGTGAGCATCGCGCCTCGCGAGCTCTTACTGGACCTCGGGCCGCTCACCTCCTAGCCTTGACCACGACATCGTGACCTGGCATACTAGCGATGGCTGAAGCCTGCCTGGGGACTGGGTGTTGTCAGCATAGAGCGCAACACTGCCTAGGGAAAAGAAAAGAGAGGAATTGTACCAAACTGGTATAAGCAAATTCATTACAATATCAAAAGAGGCAGCGTTGCTACTCAAGTACATTCCGATCCTTACAAAACCCCACGGGGGCTGATCTTCATTCCGCGCAGGGAAATCAACTACTAGGCCCTCCGGTGTCGCTGGCGACGCCGGGCAGCAGCCCTGGCCGCACTCCGGCCTCGGCGGGAGCTTGGCGGCACGTAGCTGTCGTCGCTCGACTCCAGAGAATTACTGGGCCCAGGAGAGTCGCCACTGCTGCTGGACGAAGCGCCGAAGGGGACAACGGTAGGTCCAGCCCCCGCTGCGGCGTCCCACGCGCCGTCTCCTCCGGGGCAGCATTCCAGCCGTTCGCCCTTCTCATTGAAGACCTTGAAAAACAGAGTGGCCGCACCATCGTACTCGAAGTGGATCGCCAGGGCTCCCTCTGCGTGGCAAGACCTAGCGATCTCGCCCCATCCTCGCGTCATGAAGACGTCTCCAGGGGGCACCACCTCGACTTCAGCTCCGGAGGCCAAACTGCGACACCCGGCGTGGTGCAGCCACAGCTTGACCGATCCCCTTGGAGGTAGCTCGCCGACAAAGAACCGCAGGAGTCGGATCCAGGTGTCGGGAGGCATCACCACCCACACCACGAACTCGTGTGAGCTGCCCTTCGCATGGGTCCGTGGTGTGGTCGGCAGGGCAATGGCAACCCTCCCACCATCGTTAGTCACCACTCGATGGTGCACTCCTTCGTCCTGAGCACGAGCATATATGGGAAGAGGGAAGCTAGGCGGAGGCCTCGACTGCAAAGGCCTGGTCACCTCTCGCCCTACACTGGCATCGTGAGGAAGGTGGAGCCGCTTTTTCGGTGGGAGAGGATCGGGCCCCTCCCTAGGGTCCTTCCCCCTTTCAGCCACAGAATACGTTTTGATCGGTGCCATGAGAGCAAGATGGAGAAGAGAAGAAGCAAACGGGAGCAAGACGAAAGAGAGATGGGCAGGGGCTCCGCCTGCCCGCACATTTATAGACAGGAGAAGGTAAACCGACTGCCCCCCATGATCTCCAGTAATGATGATTCTCTCTGCATGCATCATGCAGTTGTCTAGTCGAGCAGCTACTGAGGCAGCATAGGGAAGCGGAGTCTCCTACGTCCCGTCAATCGCCACATGTCATCAAGGCCGCAGGCGGTTAGGGCCCGCGGCGCTCCACACTTGCCCTTTGGCTTCGCCTGGAAGCCAAGTCCGAGCGCGCCTTGGGCCCGGGGGCTACTGTCGGCGTCCTGGTTATGGGGGTATCCAGCCCTGCCTGCCTGTGGCCCATCACGTGGCACCATCGACGGCCTGGTACGACCCAGCTTCAGCATCAGCAACACAAGACCCTCGCGAGGGGCCATGCCTCGCGAGGCGGACGACGCCAAGACCCCCGAGGGGATTGGCCTCCTCAAGCTGGCTCCCGAGGGGCGGAGAGTTCTATGCAAGGTTTACCTCATGAGGCTCAGCTAATGTGAGCCATGACGACCAAGGCCAGGCGGGCTCCAGGCAGATGCCAGGCGGGTGCAGAGCGCAGGTTTTCTCTTCGGTGCAAAGGAGGCAAGCCACAGGCGCGGAGTCCCGAGGAATCAGCCAAAGGTTTCCAATTCGGTGCAATGAGACCTAGACCGCCAGGACGACAGGACGAAGGTCATCAACGAGCCCACCGTAGCGTCACGACCAGAGGCTTTTCGCAGGTGAAGACTACTTTTGTCAGCATAAGTCGTACTACTTGTCCCCTTTCAAATCTGGCCGTTGTGGGATCCCTTCCCGCCAACATTTGGGAAGAGGACCAAGGCCACTATAAATAGGACTAGCCACCACCATAGAATGGGAACAAGTCGAACTACCTCACACCACACCAGCTTAATAATACCTCACCTCCTGAGGCCAGTTCATCCACTGTACTAGTTCATCCTCAGCCCTTCGAGGCAATCCACCAAAACGCTGGAGTAGGGTATTACACCGCAAGGTGGCCCAAACCAGGATAAACTGTTGTGTCTCTGTGTCTCTTTGAGCTTGATGTGCTAGGCTTAGGAGGATCGCGAGTAGGCAGGCTGGGTAGGTTGAGATCTCCGCATGCACCCCAGAGTTTGAACCTCTCAAGGGTTTGCGGATCCCATAATCCGACAGATCTAGCGTATGTGTGATCGGATCTAGTTGATTTGTGTGTTTTCCTCTTGTGTGTTCTTTAGAAATTCCCCTACAAATTGTGAAAGATCGGCCCCTAGGGTTCCACCCTACATCATGTTGGTATCATGAGCCATGGTTGATCACGAATTTGGAGTCCCTACCCCCACTTTCTAGCCTAATTTTGCTTTGTTTTGTCCAATTTTGAAAATCCCCACAAAAATAGCCAAACCATTTTTTTTGTGATTTGTTGGTGAGATGATGTTTTGTTGCTTTTAATTCATGGATTTGATGTGTTACTAGTATATCTAGCTCCCCCCATCTTTTCCCCAATTCCATCCATGAAATTCCACAAATTTTGCCCCGAAATTTTTCTTTCTCCACTTGTTCTTCAAGTTCATCTAGGTTTGGCGCCCCGGACATCCGCCCCCCGGACATCTGGCCTGACGCCCATACATCCGGTGCCTGGCAGACAAAAACACCTCCACCACTTCTCATTTCACCTGATTTTGCCAATTTTTACCGGGTTTCCACCATTCCATCCGCATACCGCCACCACTTTCCGCAACCACCACCATTTGTTCGCTACCACCTCCGAAAATTTTGACATGTTTGTGTTGAGAATTTTAGTTGCGGTTTTCGTTTCCTAACGTGTTTTGGCTACTTAGGGACGGTTCGATAATGACATCACCGCCATTCATCTTCACTCAGACTCATCATCGGCAACAACCACTTCACCATTTTGACACCATCAACCGTAAGCAAGGGTGGTAAGCTCGACGACACCCTCATATATTCTCCCTTGCCATTGCATTGTTAACCCCGAGCCCATTTTACATGACTTTCCTATCTAGACTAGCCATTTGAGTATTGCCGAGCAACGCTACTTGTGCACATTAGTGATCATAGATTCCGCACCTTCCATTGCATCACAACTCATCTTGGTATCATCTTATCATCACTAGTGTCTTTCTTTATTCCCGCATACACAATTGCTATCTTGGTTCGAGCATTTTGCAGAAGTGGCCAAAGAAAGAGATCAAAAGAGAAAGAGCGGAAAAGCTTTTAAGCAAAAGAGATCAAAGAGCTTGTAAGCAAGATACATAGCATCATACCACATTGCATATAAAATCGCCATACTCGATCATCTCGGATCATCATGAGAAAACTCAGCAAAACATCATACATATATATCATACTTGGGATAGAAGTCATTGAATCTTTGCTTTGTAGGTTGTGCAGGAGTCTCGTATCCGCCTATTGAGCAATCATGCTAGCATCTCTCTAGTGTTGTGCAACAGTATCATTTTCCGTGGATTCCACATTTGAGCTCATTACTTGGTTGCAAGACCCCATTTATCTATCCATGCGTGTGTTTCCACTACTAGGGAAAAGCCTAGCAATAGCGCGGGTCTAAGGGATATTAGTAGCGTGGGGCACCGCACTACTGATACGGTGCTACAGTTAACGTTTAGCAGTAGCGCGGTTTGACATGCGCTACTGCTATACCTACTTAGCAGTAGCGCTTTCCATACCAGCACTACTGTTAAGTGCTTTAGCAGTAGCGTTTTCCTGTCCAGCGCTAAAGAGCACTAATACTATATTTTCTCATATCTTTCTTTGCTGTGTATTTGCAATGCTTTTGCACAGGTTTTATACAGTATTCTAATCATATCATAAACATGCAAGATGCTCATCATATCATACACATAATAGTCTCATCTCCAACACAAATCATGTCATCACATCATAGTCACGATATAGCTATACAAGTTACATGACATGTCTCATCATACATAATGTAGTATTTCTTGAGGCGTCGGTTCATATCCCTCTCTCGCACTAGCGTGAACCTAAACTAACTACTGGCTTCTCGGAAACCGGTACACCCGGGCCTGACACTCCGGCCACTCGTCGTATACTCCTGGCGTAGCACTTCTTTGCCATCGATGACCTATGCACCTGCATCGTCACATGAATCGGTGATATGCAACATATATAGTTGAGCAACAGAAAGAGTCAGACTTGGCAAAAATAGAAGCAACATATCATAAGCATAAATACCAAAGTTCGTCGTACCAAAATGCCCTAACTAGAGTGATCTTCGCTAGTTGAGGAGGACGGTTTAATTACATCAGAAAATAAAGTTTCATTGTGCATAACTCAAAATTTTGTCATAGAGAAAGTATGGACTAAACAGACACATTGTCATATATCGTCAATCACTTCAACATGTCGTGCCATCCATCCAAGTCAGGGAGATAGTCCCCGAGCTCAGTGAAAGGCTTCAGGTCGAGATGCTGAGCCGATACGCGTGTTCGGACGTCTTCCCACGACATTTTCCCTTCTTCATAGAACATCCCTATTTTTTTGATGACCTCCTTCATGATGATTTGGGGAAGTTCACGCTGGATGTGATAGAACTCATCTAGAAGTTGATGATCCGGGATATCTCCTAGGTTCTTTGCCCATTGCAGAATATGGGCATCACTGGATCTAGGTGACATGCGAAGGTTCTGCTTATCCCGTCTGCACTCCAGCATGTGGTGGAGGACATAGAATCCATCACTAAGAGTACCACTTGGTTGCTAGATGCAGCAGAAGTCAGTCTTATGGCCGAAGGTGGGCGTGCGGTTCTTTGTCTTCCTGGTCGTGATCTCTCCACCCTGTAGGCCGTAGCTGAAGATAGCACTATCGAGAACAGACTTGATGTGGGTGTAATCCTTTTTCTTCATGTTCTTCGACGAGTCCAAGTAAAGAGCGTGGGAGAATCAGGGGTAAAGGATGATGAGGATGGCGCACCCGTCACTGGACAAAATAACTACACCTCAAATTAGCCTCCATGCGTGCACATGAATGATTGAAATCGAAGGAAAGATATCTGCGGATGACTTACATGTGATGATAAGGCACGAGAATCGTCTCCTCTCCTTATAGCCGACCATGAAATCGGTGATGCAGTTACTCGTGTATTCATGGTGCTTTGGGCAGACTGCCAAAAAGCCCTCGTGCATGAAGTACGGTTAGCGACACATATATAAGGTATCTGCTCAATCCTGATGATGTAGTTCATGTTCAAGGCAAAAAGGCGGACAAACATAAAATCCAGCCTTTTCAAGTGAAACATGTCGAAGATGTAATCGAATCGAAGGAAGAAATTTTTCGCCAGGAATGTGTCGATGCACAACCTTTGCTGCGACACGTTAACCACGTAGAGCGGGCATCCTGGATTTTGCGAGGCGATCAGACTTTTCTCTCTTCGCAGCACATCATCATGAAGTCTCCTGAGATCACCGTATATGGCCTCTACCGCTGCCTTAGGTAGGATTGGATCACTGGGGATATGGTATTTCGCCGCACCTATGACATGTATACGGTCTTGAACCTGAGGTTGCGGAGGCAGCTGGCTCATAGAAGCAGCTTTGTTGCCTTTCCTCGGTCTCTTCCTATGCTTCTTTGCTACTAGAAGGTCGTCTATAATATGTTCATCCTCTGGCAATTCAGGCACCAACTCATCACACTCAAACCCTGAGTACTCATACTACTGAGCCATCAATCCTCCATCGTCATAGGCACCAATATTGAGATACTGTAGAGTGTCATTGTCATCCTCATTGATGGCACCGATATCATCCATTGCTTCTTCGACATCAGCGATGTCATCAGCAACTAATGGAGCCTCTTCCTCACCCCGTCCGCTATCACCCGGCACGACAGGCGATGATAATTGGGTAGGTGGGGTGTTGATGTTCATACCTTTCTAAGCTTGCGTGGTCGTGGGTGTGCTCCTGACCGCCTCTAGACGAAGCAGACTCTTTGGCCACAACATGACCCAACTCTTGCAATTGCCAAGCCACCGCAGGGTCTTGTCATCACCCCCTAGTACCGAAGGAGCCAAATTCTTGTGGCCCGGTTTGACACTGGCCACAGAAACCATGAAGACGTTAGGGGGGATCGGCCGGCTGTGGAACAATTGCTCCTTCGGCTTCACTATCGTCGCCTTCCCCACGTCCACCTTCTGGCCGCTGATGGTGTACAATATGGTGCACAGGGTTATGTCAGCTTGCAAACACATGTATTTGACATGAGACATCTAAAATGCATTGGAAACGGGAGATTATACAATATATTGAAGAGGGCCGGTGTGATAGGTACCATGAGGGCGTCGAGCTCAGCCAAAGTCGAAGCCCCGCCGAGCACGCCAGAGACGGAGGATGGGCTGCTAGCGGGCACTGGAGCAGGTGCGCTAAACGAGTTGCTCCCGAATAAGTTGTAAAGGGGAAAGTCCACTGCCTCTTTATTTGCATTTTCCTTGCTCCAACTGACGATAGCCGGAAACAAGACACTATATGAAGCTGCCATCTCCTCTTCTGCGGCAGCTACCGCTGCTTTGACTGTCTCGCTTGATTTCTTTTCAACCGCAATCTCAACCTTCCTGTCGAGGTTTTCTTCATTTAACCTCCATCTTTCCTTCCTCTCCTCCGTGGTCTCACGGTAGTACTTCTTCCAGGTGGCACCGTCTCCGACGCCGTGCACACATCCATACGACGACCAAGTGTCCACAGGGAGTCATTTTAATATGTTCAAGGCCCGGTTGAATGGGGTGTCCCACTTGGACCTCGCCAACGACTCAGACGGCGAGTCGCTTTCGGCCGTGATCCTATGCTGCTCTTTCTGCAAAAGGAACAAGGATCGTTTACAAATGTGACTAAACATGCAGTTGAATTGATCAGAAGCTAAAATTAGGGGGTAAATTAATAATTACCAGCAGTCTCATGAACTCCTTCGTGACCGCGTCCATATCAGAAACCTTGTTGACTGGGTCCCAATGGTACCAGGCCCTGATGACGTCACGCTCCTGCGGGATGGTGAACTCCGGCAAGGGGTCTGGGATCCCCAGACTTTCGTGTTTCGCGTCCTCCTTGGCCCATATGGGTCTCTTCCCCATGTAACCACGACTTACAAGGTGGTGGCACCCCATGTTCCGCTCTAGGAACCCCTTCATGTACTCCTACTTTTCTTTGGCAGCTTCGACAACGCAAGCCGCCTTGAATATTTCAAACTGTTCTTCCGTAATTGTCAGATTATCCTTTACAATCTTGGAGTCGGGTTCCTTTTTGTCAATGATCCGATGTTTCACCCTTACTTTCCAGACACACAACGCTCCACTAAACTTGCTCAAGGCACATTTTTTTATCTTCTTCATTGCCGGGTCTTTATTTGGATCAGTATATTTGATTTCATCCTAGCTTGAGAACAAGAATACCTGGTGCAACTTAGTTAGGAGGGACTGCTCCATATCCGGTATCTTCTTTAGTTTCTCATCGTTGGTGGTGGCGGTTGCCACACGATGTAGCCTATTTGATTGTCGTAGCACGCGCTCGCTTCCACAGGCTCTTTTGGCTCAAAATTGCCGTCGTCCACCTCCATGACCACCGGTCTATTAGTGATGAGCTGGTTTGGGCGTCGTTGCCTCTTTGGTTTTGGTTCTATACCGGCTTCGCCAGTCTCGATGCCGGACTCGGCATCGGTGTCAGTCTCAGCACCGGTCTCAGTCTCAGATGTGACAGGTGGGCCCTGCAACAACCGTTGCTCACTAAGAAGGTTCAAATAGGCTTCTGCCGCCGCATAGACGTTGCAATCACCAGAACCCTGTCCTTCATTGTTGCTAGCCATGTTCCCAGGGATTAAATCTAGTAAATTAATTCTAGATCTTATAAAATGAATAATGACATAAAAAAGGCCAATGTTTTGCAGGAATGTTGATTCATTCCCGTTGCAGCAAATCCCGGGCACTCGATATGTCCTAGTTTGTAGCACAAGTCATGCCGAAATTCACGAAATTTTTTGGCATGACCTTTGCTACAAACTGGACAAATAGAGCGCCTAAAATTTGCCGGAATGGAAATGAATCAACATTCCGGCAAAACATAGGCCACTCGGAATCATTCCCTGCAAACAACAAAAGGCCACTTAGGCACAATCGAACCACTTCAATGTTGCATATAACAGAACCACTTAAGAATGTGTACATGAGCAACTACAATAGTAGATATACATGAGCAAACACTATTGAGGAATTTGCATATAACCTGACCACTTCAAATTGCATCTCCTAGTGTTTGACACTTCAAGAAAATCTACACAAATCTCATGCTCTCTCAAACTCAATTCAAAAACCAAATATAGATGGATGAACCCTAGAAACCTAGAACCTTTACATATTTATATCCTAATAAAAATTATGTCCTATTATAAATTATAAACCCTAGAACTCAATTTTTTTTTCCTAAATTTCATATTATGAACCCTAGAACACAATTCAAATTATGTCCTAAAAATCTATCATAATAAAAAATCAGTACAAATTAAGAACTTACTAGGCTTGCATCTCACTGATAGAAATTTATATTTTTATATTGAATTTTTTCTCTAAACTAAACACTACTACCCTAACTAACAAATAATTCAAAAACTAAGTTAGAAAAAAATTTCAGTTAACTACTAACAGAACAAAATTCAGTTAACTTTAGTGCTCTATAATTATGAAATGAAAAAAAGTCAGTTAACTACTAATTTCATTCATTTAGGTCATTCATTTGACTTCACCTAATTAACCTACTGTACCACTACTACTAGCAGCACTACTAACCTAATTAACCTAGTAAAACCCTACTTCCCTAACTAAAAAACAACTAATTAACATCTATTAGCACCACTACCTCCCTAACCTAATTAACATCTACTAGTACCACTATATATACTACTAGGAGCACTGCTGCAACATTTTCTTCATTTTGTTCTTAAAAAACATCTATGAAAAGAAAAACCATAATTAAACCTTACTTCCCTAACTAAACTTTTGCTCTAAACCCTACTTCCCTAACTAAATTTTTTCTCTAACCTAGCCAACCTAGTTTACCTAACTAGTTAACCTAATGAACCAAATTAACCTAGCTAGTTCACTTAGTTACTTAATCTACCTAGTTAACCTACTTAACCTAGCTAATTTCTATGGTTCATGACCAAATTCACCTAAGTAAATTAACCTAGAGAGGAGGGGTGGGGGCTCACAGAGAGGGTGCTCGGGGGAACGGTTGCGGGGAGGTGCTCGGGGGAGACGGTGGCGCGGAGGGCATCGAGGGTGGCTTCGGTGGCGTCTACAGCAGCTTCGGTGACGGTGAGGGAGGCATGGTAGTGAGGAGCGGACAAGGATGACTCCTGGGGCGTCGAGGGCATGCGACTCCGGTGGCAGCGATGGCGCGCGGCTCTTGTGGCAGCTCCGGTGACGGCAATGGAGGCAGGGACAACGAGGGAGCAAGGGCGGCGAGGGGAGAAGGGGCGACAAAAGTGCAACTAATCCCTGGGTGGTTTTGGTAATTCTCAACAACATATAGCTTACTGAACTAATGCTCTTTCAAGATGATCATTTTAGAAAGTTCAATGATTGGCATGGCATGGACTAGAGATGTGGACCCCTCAAAACGCTAAGGACACATATTGGCAACAAGCTCAAGACTCTACATTTTTATTTAAGTGGTCCAAGATCACATTGAGTCCATAGGAAAGCCAATACTATTAAAAGGGGATGATATGTTGCTTAATGGCTTACTTGCACAAAATGCTTAGTGATATGCTCCAAAACCCTCAACCACTTTCTCATTTCGACATATGTCCTAAACCTAAAAGTCAAACTTGGCCCCACTGATTTGATCTATCCGGCTTCACTGAGTTCATTTGACATAGCCACTACCACAAACCCTAGTCACTTCGGTTTCATTGATAGGGATCTCGGTCTCACCGAGATGGGATTGCAAACTCCCTGTTTCCTTTTCGTAACATTTTGGTCCCACAAAAATGAGTGAATCGGTCCCACGGAGTGTGCAATGCAAATTCACTGTTTCCTTTTCGTAACTTTTCGGTCTCACCGAGATGAGCGAATCGGTCCCATTGAGTTTGCCTAAGCAACTCTCTATGTGCCTATTACTGAAATCGGTCCCACCGAGTTCATGTGATCGGTCACACCGAGATTAGGTTATGCCCTAACCCTAGTGTATCGGTCTCACCAAGTTGATTGCATCAGTCCCACCAAAAGGCCTAACATTCATATTTTAACCTGAATCGGTCTGACAGAGTTTTACCATTCAGTCTCATCGAGTTTGGGAATCTGTGTGTAACGGTTAGATTTTGTGTGGAGGCTATATATACCCCTCCACCCATTCTTCATTCTCGGAGAGAGCCATCAGAACGTGCCTACACTTCCACTACTCATTTTCTGAGAGAGAGCCACCAACTCATGTGTTGAGACAAGACATTCCACTCCAACCACAATAATCTTGATCTCTAGCCTTCCCCAAGTTGCTTTCCACTCAAATCATCTTTCCACCATAGCCAAATCTATGAGAGAGAGAGTTGAGTGTTGGGAAGACTATCATTTGAAGCACAAGAGCAAGGAGTTCATCATCAACACACCATCTATTACCTTTTGAAGAGTGGTGTCTCCTAGATAGGTTAGGTGTCACTTGGGAGCATCCATCAAGATTGTGGAGTTGAACCAAGGAGTTTGTAAGGGCAAGGAGATTGCCTACTTCGTGAAGATCTACCCAAGTGAGGCAAGTCCTTCATGGGCGATGGCCATGGTGGGATAGACAAGGTTTCTTCTTCGTGGACCCTTCATGGGTGGAGCCCTCTGTGGACTCGTGCAACCATTACCCTTCGCGGGTTGAAGTCTCCATCAACATGGAAAAACGATAGCACCACCTATTGGAACCACGCCAAAAATCTCCGTGTCAACATTGCGTTTGCTCCCTCCAAACTCCTCCCATTTACTTTCTTGCAAGTTGCATGCTTTACTTTCCATTGCTCATATCCTCTTTGGATGCTTGCTTGAACTGTATTGAGATTGCTTGACTTGTGCTAAGTTGCTAAAATCTGCCAAGAATTAAAATTGGGAAAGGGTTAAGTTTTTATTTGGTCAAGTAGTCTAATCACCCCTCCTCTAGACATACTTTCGATCCTACAACGACGAGAGAGAGGTAGGGGAGACGCGATAAGAATGGGGAATTAGGGGAAGGAGGAACGCCCGCGTAGGGGCAAGTCAAACTTAGTAGTAGCGCTTTTTCGCAACAAGCACTAAGCTACTTAGCTATAGCGCTTTCGGACAGAACACACTACTGCTATAGATAAGTTAGCTATAGCACTTGTTCGTGAAAACGCGCTATAGCTAAAGTAGCTATAGCGCTTCCGTGAAAACGCGCTGCTGCTATTGCTTACAATTTTTATTTTTCTTTAATTTTCCTTTTCTTTTCTTCTGTCCTTTTTTTCTTTTCTTTTCCTTTTCTTAGCTGCAGCACTATCACCTTATAACACGCTTCTACTGTTTTCTTAGCAGTAGCGTGGTCTTAGAAGAACGCTACTACTATACCAAGTTTAGCGGCAACAGCATAATAGTTATAGTAGTAGTGCTTTTTATGAAGGACGCGCTACTTCTATTTATGTAGCAGTAGCGTGCTTCTTCAGGTCGTGCTACTACTAGATAGCAGTAGCGCCGTGTTTTAACCAGCACTACTGATAAGTCTCTATGTATAAGCTTTTCCCTAGTAGTGTTCCGAGTACCCTATATAGCTATTGGTCTACTTGTTTCACTTGCATAATTGTGAATCTTTTGCAATGTTATTGAATCTTGCTAACAATTGCATAAATTTTGTGCCACCATCCTCACCAAGCTACTCCAAAAATCTTTATTTGTGTAGGTGTCGAAATGACAAGATTCGCCAATTGTGCCATTTCCATAATACATTATTGAGTGCTCATTGATCCATCTTCAACATCGGATAAGGTACATTTGGTCTAGTTATTTACTTTCTTCAACTCACATATTTGCTTGAGATGATGGATATGCCAAGTACCTCTACCAACCCACTCTTCATTGTGCACGAAGAGGAACCGAACAACTACGTCACCAAGCAGCACCCCTTCGCGTGCAAAGAGCTTGGCATCAAGCGAACGAAGAACTGAGCGACCTCATCGGTCTACTCGCTACCCACTTGCAACAATCCGAGGTACGTACAAGAGAGTACTTCGACAACAAGCTTTACGCACAAATGGAAGAGATCGACGCAAGGATGTCTACTCAAATGGAGAAGTTTCGTGCCTTGTTGGTCAACCGTTCTTCTATGATATCGTCATCATCAAGACGACGCGACTCAAGCCAATATTTTTCAGAATCTTCATTGGATGCAAGTCTTCCACGAGATCGTCCGCATCGTATCCAAGACCATGAAGATCATAGAGCGCCACAAAACCATTTCATGGCAATGGTTTACAGGATCGCCTCCGGGAACGTGAATGTCCTAGGCGCAAGCAAATGATCCCATGGAACAAGAGCAAGCTCCAATCCTCCAAGAAAAACAAGAAAACCGAGACGACGACACCCTTCAAGAAGAGCAACAATGCCGTGATGAACAAGCCCTTGAAGACCAACGTGCTCTATGTGAAGGAACCAAAACGTGCAAGAGCACAGCTGCCAAGTACGTCTACGAGAAGAGGCCCTCCGACGAGAGCGACAAGAAGAAGCCGCACGCCTTAAGGAGCGCCACGAGATGAGGAACCGTGCAAGAATTCCACGACCTCAACAACAAAACAATCAAGAAGAGCACGAGGAGCAAGTGGTTCAAGACCCTCCATGGCAAGAGTCTCACCACCATCGCCAACAACATAATGAAGAGCAAAGCTACGACAAGCTCAAGTTCACCATGCCTAAGTTCTACGGAAGCAACGATACCAAAGACTACCTTTCATGGGCATTGAAGTCCGACTAGATCTTTCGCTTACACAACTATGAATAAGAAAGAAGATTGCCATGGCATCGCTTGAGTTCCAAGACTATTTCTCATTTGGTGGGAGCAAGTCATTGAGTGACGAGAAGAAAAAGGTGACCCACCCATCACAACATGGAACCAAATGAAGAATGTCATGCGAGCGTGCTTTGTGCCAACATATTATATTCGAGATGTCTTCAAGAAGTTGCAACTACTCAAGCAAGGTACCAGGTCAGTTGAAGAGTATTACTAGGAAATGGAGATAACCATGATTCGAGTCAATGTCATGGAAGATGAGGAGCAAACCATGGCATGATTCTTCAATGGATTGAACCATCCCAGCAAGAAGATTGTGGATTTCCAACCGTATTCGAACCTCCTCAAGCTAGTGCACCAAGCTACCATGGTGGAGCAACAAGTGCAAGACGACTACAAGTATGCCAAGTACTCTTCCAAGACCTACGGTTCATACAATCAAGCTTCAACGACTATGAAGCCTTCTACCTCGACGAAATCTACACCAAGCAACGACGACAAGTGAAGTTACAAGAAAACTTTGACACGTCCTCCTACTATAAGCAACCTCAAGCCGAGAGCTTCATCATCATCTACTCCAACAATGAGACAGTCAAGACGAGTTCCATCAAAATGCTTCACATGTCAAGGCCAAGGCCACAAGACATTTGAGTTCCCCACTCGATGCACCATGATAGCTAACAACGACGACACCTATGACTCGATGAGTGAGGAAGAAATGGAAGCCCATGAGCATGTGGCCATGCACCGGTGAGCGAATGAAGACGAAGATGACCAAGTCTTTTGTGACAATGATTCAAGCCCCGGTCTCGTTGTCTTCAAGGTCTTGACACTTCAACACCAACAAGACGAAGACCAAGGTTTCCACATCTTCCACAGTAAAGCGGGTGTCAATGGACGTTCTGTGAAGGTCATCATCGATGGAGGAAGTTGCCACAATTTGGCAAGTGAAGAGCTATGTTCTAAGCTACAATTGGTCAAGATGAAGCATCCTCATCCCTACGAGGTCCAATGGCTTAGTGACTCTGGAACCATTCAAGTGGAGCACACCATTCAAGCTCCTTCAAGATGGGAGCATACGAAGACACATTTGAGTGTGATGTGGTTCCCATGTCTGTTTGCCGCCTCCTACTTAGAAGATTTTGGCAATTTGACCGCGATGTCATCCACAATGGCCGAACCAATCACTATAGCTTCAAGATGAAGGGCAAGGAGTACGTGCTACGACCTATGTCACTAAGCAAAGTAATCGCCGACAAGCAAGCAACCACCCATCATGGAGAGAATAGTGAGAGATTGAGCTACCGAAAAGAGAGTGAGCGCCACAAGCCCAAATTGATTGCCTCCACGATGAGCGACAAGAAAAACTTAGTGCTTTTAGCTACCAAAAGAGACATGAGAGAAATGTGTGAGAACCCATCTAGTATCAGACACTATGTCCTAGTATGCAAATATGAAGCAGCAAGGACTAACACCTCTCACCATCTACCTTTAGTGTTGTCTAATCTATTGCAAGAATTCAAGGATGTATTCCCCGATGAGCTACCTTTGGGTCTACCTCCACTATGAGGCATCAAACACCACATCCACCTCATCCCCGGCGCACCTTTACCGAACAAGGCACCCTACCGTGTCAACCCCGAAGAAACCAAGTAAATACAAAGGCAAGTACAACACCTCATTGACAACGAGCATGTACGTGAAAGATTAAGCCCTTGTACCATTCCGGTTATTCTTGTGCCTAAGTGGATGGTAGTTTTGATATGTATTCCAATTGCCGTCCAATAAATGCTATCACCGTACGCTATAGGAATCCCATTCCATGCCTTGACTATATGCTAGATGAGCTTAGCAGAGCCACAATTTCCTCTAAAATTGATCTTAAAAGTGGCTATTACCAAATCCGCATTCAAGAAGGTGATGAATGGAAAACCGCTTTCAAAACCAAGCTTGGCTTGTTGAGTGGTTGGTCATGCCTATGGGCTTATCTAAAGCACCCGACACTTTTACACGTGTGATGCATTATGTTCTTCGCAAATACATTGGCATATTTTTTGTGGTCTACTTTTATGATATACTTGTGTTTGCGAATCTTTAGAAGATCATGTCACCCATCTTTTGTAAACTCTTAGAAATGAGCGCCTTTATGCTAATATGGAGAAATGCACATTTGGTGTTGACAAGCTTGTTTTCTTGGGTTTTGTTGTGTATTCTAAGGGTGTTCATTTATATGAAGCTAAGATTGATGCTATTAAAACTTGGCCATAACCAACCAACTTGCAACAAGTGCGTAGTTTCCTTGGTGTAGCTGGTTTATATCGTAGATTTGTTAAGGACGTCAGCACTATTGCATCACCATTGCGGCCTTGAGTAAGAAGAATGCACTATTTGTTTGGGGACCATCCCAAGATACCACATTCCATGAGCTCAAGAATTTGCTTACACATGCTCCATTGCATGCATTGTCCAATTTTGATAAAACTTTCGAAGTGCATTGCGACGCTAGTGGCAATGAGATAGGAGGTGTGTTAATGCAAGAGAAGCACCCAATAGCTTACTTTAGTAAGAAACTTTCCGGAGCGCAACTTAACTATCCCATTTATGACAAAGAGTTATATGCTTTAGTGCGAGTATTGCTTGTGTGGGAGCATTATCTCTGTCCTCATGAATTTCTCATCCATACAGATTATGAAATGCTTGAATATCTTAAGGGTCAAACGAAATTGAATAAGCGACATACCAAATGGAGTGAGTTCATTGAGTCATTTCCTTATGTTATCAAGTACATCAAAAGTAAGGGAAATGTTGTGCTGGACGCTCTTTCCCGAAAATGTATGCTTGTAAATCAACTTGAATTGAATGTCATTGGATTTGTGCACATCAAAGACTTGTATGCGCATGATCCTACTTTTGCTATTCCTTATGCCAAGTTCTTGACACATACAACTTGGGAGCGATATTATATCGATGATGATTATCTAATGTGAGCTAACAAGCTTTGTATACCCGAGTCTTCTCTTTGTTTGTTACTTCTGCAAGAGTCTCATGGAGGAGGACTTATGGGTCACTTTGGATGCGACAAGACATTTCCTACGCTTCTCCAAGAACTACTTTTGGCCCAAGATGTTTCGTGACGTCTCCCGCTACACCAACCGATGCTCTATATGTCGCAACGCTAACTCTAAAGCTCAATCCCAAGGTCTCTATATGAAATTTCCTATTCCATATCACCCATGGGAAGATATTAGTATGGACTTTGTCCTTGGTTTTCCTAGAACTAGAAACATAAAATATTCGGTATTTGTTGTTGTGGACCATTTCTCTAAGATGTCACACTTTATTCCATTTACCAAGATAGACAATGATTCACATGTTGCAAATCTATTTTGTAGGGAAATCTTGCGTCTACATGGAGTGCCCAAGACTATTGTGTCGGACCGCGATGTCAAGTTCCTTAGCTAATTCTGGAAGACCCTATGCACCAAGCTCGGAATCAAGCTATTCTTATCTTCGGCATACCATCCACAAACGAACGGCCAAATGGAGGTTACGAACCGGACGCTATCGACTCTCCTCCGCGTGTTGATCGATAAGAAGAACATCGAGTGGGAGGAATTCTTACCCATCGTCGATTATGCCTACAATTGAGCAAGACATTCGACTACCGACAAGTCCCCCTTTGAGGTCGTCTATGGTTTCAATCCGTAGTCCCCATTGGACATTCTACTGCTATCTCTACAAGAGCGCATCAACATGGACGTGAGCGCACGAGCGAGCTATCTCAAGAAGGTGCATGAAGATACAAGACAAGCAATCGAGCGCCAAGTACACCGCCTCACAACCAAGCTCAACATCAACAAGCAACCCATGATATTCAACATTGGAGATCTTGTGTGGCTACACCTTCGCAAGGACTGCTTCCTCAATGAACGCAAGTCCAAGCTACTACCTCGAGCCAATGGACCCTTCAAGGTGATCGCACCCTACAACAACAATGCATACAAGATCAACATTCCCCGCGACAAGTACAACGTGAGTGATATCTTCAAGGTCAAGGATCTCTCTCCCTACCATGGTGATGAGGTTTTTGATCCGAGGTCGGATCTTTCCCAAGGGGGGGGGGAGGAGATGATGTGGAGCATCCTACGGTCATACCCATGGACCTACGTACGTCTCCCCAAGTGCCAAGTGGACCGATGACACGAGCATGTGCAAGAGCATTCGAGACCAAGGTGACATCTCTCCTTACTGATATTCGATGTGACTCACATGAGACATGGCTACTACCTAAACCCGGAATGCTATGTGTGATTAGGTATGAATAACACCCTCTCAGAGATGCTTGTGGTGATGGACAAGTCCCCAAGTGCATGGAAGAAGAGGACCGACGAAAGTAACCGGAGAAGTCCCCAGGACCGGACATCCGACCCCCTGGAGCCTCAGCCGTTACCGTGGCCAAGCAGCCAGAGCTACAGGGCCCGGACATCCGACCCGACTGCCTCGGACATCCGGCGCTAGCCCGGAAATCCGGCCGTCCTTCACAGACCGCCACCGAAACTAGCCCGGACATCTGGCACCCCTAGCCCGGACATCCGACCCGACGGGAAGGCCCGTACATCCATAACGACGCCCGGACATCCGGCCCGCTCTGTCTACGCATAGTAAAGGGCCGAGGCCCATGTACCCCCTTCTCCCCCCTAGACTATATATACTCCTCCTCTACCTATGTTTTAGGGTTTGCATTGTGATAGCTCATTTTGGAGATAGAGCTTTGCTCATCCACTTGTACCCCTACTCCTTTGGAGACCAAGGCCTCCTAGGAGAAGATCCCCCAAGTGGATTCAAGACCCCGTCTAGGGAAGATCTTCTATGAATTCAAGACCCCGTTTCCTCATGGATTGGGAAGAACTTGCGACCATGTATCCTCCTTTGTTGGACTTGGACATTTGTATCCTCTCTATGCATGTCGATCTAGCGTATGTGTGTCGGTGGAAAACGACACCTATGGGATCACAAGAATCCCTACTATGGTTGTGGGGCGCAGGGTCGAGAGAAGAGCGGGATCAGCAACCAGCACAAGCACACAGGTCGTTTACCCAGGTTCAGGCCGCAAGGATGCGTAATACCCTAGTCCTGCTTCAGTGTGTATATCTGTGTTCTTGGAGTTCTTGAGCTAGCTACAATGAGTGTAACTTGTCCAAGGGTCCAAATCCTTCTCCTGGATGCCTTGGGCCTCCTTTTATAATCAATGGGATTGCCACAGTGGCACACAGGAGGTGGCATCGGGGTACTGTGGCTAAGCCTATCGCTTGCCATTACGGGACGAGACACATTTAATGTGCCTCTTAGGTGTCCCCCTCACTTTACCGCAGCTTTGCCCTGCCTTGACACACGCCTGGGCTAGCGAGGCGGTCAGCGCCATGTAGGCTGGCAGGCTGTTGAGGTGGCACGGTGGTAGGGCCTTCATGAAGGTTTGCATGCCACCACGTAGGCATGTGCTGAGTTGGCCGAGAAGCCTCATGTCGACACGCAAGCGCCTGCCCAGCTGGTGGGCTGGCAGCTGCATGGGAGCGGTGGTGGAAACTTGGCGGGTGCAGGCCTGGCCATGGCCCCGCGGATGTCCTTGGCAAGGGCCTTGCCGGGGCCCCGGCAAGGGTCTTGCCGTGGTGTTGTGGTCGTTCCCGGCAAGGATCTTGCCTGGGGTCTTGTGGGTTTCCTCGGCAGGGATCTCGCCAAGGTTCGTCGTCTTCTAATTCCCTTCTGATTTGGAGTGTTTCTTGTCTTCACAAATATCTACATGCCATCATGGAGGCGCCTACCGAGCCTTGGTCCAATCATGGTTGGTAACTTGGGCTCAAGGGTGGCGCGCTCCGCTGGCGTTGGGTAAGCTGCCCCGGCAAGGTCCTTGCCGGGGCTGTGGTGGCCTCCCTGGCAAGGTCCTTGCCGGGGCCGTGGTGGCCGCCCCGGCAAGGGACTTGCCGGGGAAAACCACCTCGCCTTCTTGCTCTTCATGCCTTTGTCTTGGCATTGGTTTGATCGTCTTGCGGCTTTGACTTCCTGTCTCTACCCTGCTTAAGTGTGGCCGCAGGTGCGGCTCTGACAGCCCATGCACAAGTAAGGGGTACAAAGGAGCGCCCCTACTTTAGTACACTGACAGGAGCCCCTGGGCCTGGGCCACACATAAGCGCAACGCGTTGTTGGGCCAGGCCCAAAAATGGTGCGCGGGTAGATGGGGCGGTTTTTACCGCGGTAACTTTCCGTCCGCTGCGCTTCCCCACGACCCACATTGAACGCGTGACATGGGGGTCGTGCATGACGTGGTGGGCATGCATGAGGCGGTTGTTGCAGGCATGCGTCATGTCATAATAAATGGAGAAAGAGGCAGCCCGTGTTTTCCCCATAAAAAAGGAATAATCGCGGGCGCGCGGCTCATTTACCCTCGGTGCTTTCCCCAATCTTGACATCTCAGTCCTCATCTTCTTCCTCCTCAAGCTCCTGCTTGCCGCTGCTGCGCACCCCACTGCCTCCGACCCCCCGCCCTCTTCCTAGCCGCCATGGCGCCTAAATCTGGCAAGGGCAAGGGCGTAGCCAAGGATACGAAGGAGAAGGAGACACCGGAGAGTGAGGCGGCGACACGGCGGGCGCAATCCGCCTATTTCACCCCGTCGACAGTCGACGTCTTCGAGCTCAAGGACTACTTCAAGCATTTGTGGGGGGCAACGACGATGGCGCACCCTGCCACGCGCGCCCTCCCCGCGGATTGCAACAAGGGCGGTCCAAAACGGTACCCATTCTTCGTCGACTTCTTCTTCTGCCGACTCTGCCCCCCTTTTTCTGATTTCTTCAACGACGTCATGCACACTTTTGGCTTCCATTTGCTGGACCTCATGCCGAATGATGTGGCGTGCTTGGCATACTTCGTTGCGAGGGCTTCGCCGGGGTGGTGCCCAGCATGGCGCTTTTCCGCCACTACTTCTCCCCCCGTGTCCAACCCGAGTCGCCCTTTCTGGAACCGTCGCTTGGATCCCGAGGGCCCAGGAGAAAGGCGCCTACCCAGAGGGTGCCACGAAGGAGAGGTGGGAGGAGTGGCGGGGCCGGTGGTGCTGGATTGTGGAGGAGAACCCACCGGAGTTCTGCCGGGGCATTCGTCGGGAGCCGTTGCTCCGTGGCGCGGACTGGAGTGACCTCGACCCCAACGACAAGAAGTTCTCGATTGCCACCACCAGGATCCGCCGCCTCACCGAGGCCGGGCTCACCCTCGAGATGATTGCGGTGGATTTCATCCACCGTTGAATCACTCGCTGCACAAGAAAGGGAGGCCGACCTGGGATTTCAGGAATGCGGCCAACATCATGAGGCTCCGCACCGGCCTGCAGAACAACCTCACGGTGTTGGGGCACTCCTGGTGTTGCAGGAGGCTCTTCCAGCTCGACGTGTACGCCGACGGCAAGGTGGAGAGCACCGGCAAGGCTGCAAAGTCCGGCAAGGGCGTCAAGGGGCCCTTGTTCGGGCTGCCGCCGGAGTGGTCTCGCTGAGGAACAACTCCCGGCAGGTCGAAATCCTCGCCATGATGCCGGTCTTCAATGCGCACGGTCTTGACCCAACTTGGGTCGAGCCCCCGGCATGCGAGATGGAGGATTTCTTTGCCAACTTGGTCGAAGAACTCGATCATGATGAGCCACTGCTCATCCAGGACACCACCCAGGAGGAGCTGGACTACATTGCCACCAGGGAGATGGAGGCGGAGCTTGCCAGACTGGCCGGCGATGCCGGCGGCATGGAGAACGAGGCCGCCGTGGCCGCAGAAGAGAAGGAGCTCGCTGTCGTGGAATTAACATGTCAGATGTCCTAGCGAGAGGACTTAGTCGTGGAGCCATCGCAATGAGATTAGCTTAAAGGGGTTCAACCGGACAAAGGACACAGGGAGTTTATACTGGTTCGGCCCCTTGCAGTGAAGGTAAAAGCCTATGATCCAGTTGTGGTGGAATTGATGGGGTCTCGAGGAGCAGGGAGCGAATCCGCTTTACCTATCTCTCGAGTTGTTGTTTCTTGTCTCTGAACCGCCGCCGGGTCGTCCCTTTATATATACAGGTTGACGCCCGGCGGTTTACAAAATATCGAGGCCGGCTCATACACGTGTCCGGCTCGGTTTCTATCTTTCTCTAACTTGCAACTCAAGTCACATAACTCATGGCGGTTTGTGTCTATGGGCCTTAATCCACCCTTGGGCTCCAGGCCTCTAAGCTTCAATAGTAAAGCGCCATACTCCTTGTCTTCGTGGGCTTCAATACGGATGAGCATAACCCGGCCCCTCCTGGGCGGGTTATGTTCAGTAGTTATATCCCCAACATTAGGCCCTAGATTGATTTGAACCTGTTCATGTCAATCTTCAATCCTTAGAAAAACTCCTTGATCTTCAAAGAATCTTGTAAACCATCGTGAAGTCATCTTTTAAGATTGTAGTGAATCTTCATGACATCATCTCCATATAAAAACCTGTAAATGCTTTTTTCTTATTTAATAACCCTCCGAAAATCGAGGCGACAGCTGTGTCAGATATCCATTTTGGGTTCCTCGATTCCCGCGCCTGTCACTTATCCCTTCGATTTATAAATAGGGCCAAGGGTCATTCTTTCCTTTCCCCTTTGTGCCCCTTCGCCTCATCGTCTTCCTCGCGTCGCCTCAGAGCTCGAGCGCAGCTGCCGCCGTCGACCTTCGCTTCTGCACCACCAATGACCGTTGCATCAACCTGATCTGACCAGAGAAACGTGACGCCTCTCCGCCTCTCCTGCAACCTCTGTAAGCTTTCTTCCTCTTCTCCTCAGATCCACCATTAGGGTTTCGTTGTTCTTCGGTGTTCTTCAGTGTTCATCCATACTCATTGCTGTCACACGGATCCTTTAATAAAAACATGACTTTTGTTTGTGTGCGGCCATAACTAGATCTTGTTTTTCTTCATTATAGCATCTTTGCTATCAGTAAAAAGATCCCATCTGGCCCTTAGCTGTTCTGCTGATACCGGCTAGGGTTTTGAATTTTTCCTCCTTTTTAAGACTGCGATAGATCCAGAACTATAGCCGCGACTTGCAAAACCTGTTTCTACAATACTTAGAAATTTTTTAGATCTGTAATTTCCGCACCAGTGCAGGCGGTTTAACTTTTTAAAAGATAACCTGCCAGGCACCATTAGCCCTCTCTTAAACCGCCAACCCATCTTCAATATAAAACTCCGGCTTATCATGCGCATATCTTTCAATTTGTTTTTCCTGTCTTTTAAACCGGATTATCTACATCAATCAAAACCTTAAACCGGCCTTGATCCTCTTTTCCATCTTCGTATTCAAATGGCCAAATCATTTTATGCTTGCAATTGGGTCCCTTCCTAGGTTACTGAAGAGCAACCGACTGGGTATGTTGTGACTGGCGCTTTAGCGAGCAAGGAAACCATGCACTAGAGAGTCCCCGGTTTAGAAAATCCTCCTGAGCCTCAGAATGGAGAAGTGATTGTTTTTACTGATCATCTGAATCGAGGGTTCAGCCCTCCCGGATCAAAGTTCTTTCGTGATGTTCTTTCCAGCTTCCAGATCTACCCTCAAGATATGGACCAAACTATGTGTCCAATATATGCAATTTTCAAGTATTTTGTGAAGTCTATCTGCAAGAGGAACCCACTATGGAAATATACCGGGATTTCTTTTATTTAAACCACCGTACTAAATTTACGGACGGGCCCAACACTGAACTCAGGGGCGTTTCAATCCAGAAGAGAAAGGATGTCGACTTCCCTCACGCCAAACATCATAGCCACCCCAAGGATTGGAATCAGACTTGGTTTTACTGCCGTAATACAGCTCCAGACAACGAAAATCCTCTGTCGGGTTATCGTGCATACCGGCTTACCAAAACTCATCCGGTTCCTAAGCGACTCACTGCCAAGGAAAGATCAAAATATGCCCCTCAACTAGCAAAACTCAGGGCATTCATTGCCAATGGCCTGACAGACATTGATTTCGTCCGCTGCTGGGTGTCTTGGAGTATTTTACCTTTAAGCCGGCGCCCTGGTTTAATGTGTGAATATACAGGGGATCTAAAAGACCCTCGGCGTCATGTTGATATCCAGCTCACAGATTGTGAAGTCACCGAAGCCGTCAAGAAAATGCTTAATGAACCAGTGGCTGCCTGTAGCAGAGTAGGGCTTAGTCCCTTCTATGAATCTAACAAACCGCCAGCTATAAGAGTTATCTTATTTTTGCTTTAATTCATTTCTCCTTAATTATTCCTTTATAACTTGTTGTCCACCTGCGCAGAGCGATGACCCGTTCTGGAAAAGGAAATCGCAGGATAAACCGGCGAGGGCACCCCGCATCAAGACCAGGGTTACCAAGAGGCCCGCAAAGAAGAAAACCACCGAGGCTGCTGATCCGCCCAATGATGAAGAGCTTGATGATCCGGAGTCAGAGGTAGAACTTGATTCTCTTGGTTCTTTTTCATTCACCTCATTGACAATGATTGTTATCAGGATGATGCGGAAGCTAGCCACGCTGGTGATGTAGAGGTAATTGTTCTATCCGCCGACTCAAATCATGTGCCAGTACCAAAACTTCATCGAGCAGTCCGGAAAGTAAAACGTTCACACCCTCTTGCTTATTTGGATCCGCACTTTTCTTTGAAGACACATCAACACGAAACTCGCCACACCACTCGGCATAGCGGTCAACAAGTTACATCCTCCGGTTTACCATATTCTTTGATTCGCAAGCGTCGACAAGAGGTCTCTTGTTCTTTTAATACACTTTATCCAAGGCGAGTTATTTTCGATATCCTGTTAATCCGTCTGATTCGAATTATCAGGGAACCTCCCATTCATCCTCTGCCGATTCATCAACCACACAGATGCCTCCACTCAAGACCATTCCTGGGTGAGCATGATAAAGTTAATTTTTAGGCCTTGCACCGGTTTATTGTACTAACCTCTGCATTTGTTCTTTTTAGTGCCAAAGCCAGACTTAGCAAAAAAGCAAAGCTGACTACACCAATCGATGATAACCCGACCACTGAACCAGAGAGGACCTCGGAGGCTTTTGATCGAAATGCTGACATTGCTCTGGATGACCCGGTACCTCAGGGTCAGGATACTTTTGTTGATCCGCCAGAAATAAATCCAACGAGCCAGCCTGCTGATCCGCCAAGCCCAGCTGCTGATCCACCAAGCCCAGCAAGAACTTCTGCTGAACCGCCAAGCCCAGCTAAGACTGCTGAAGGCACGACGAATGATGTTGTGATTACTGGCTTTGGCCATACTGCTCCTGGCAATCCTGTTGCTTTATCAAAGCACAGTGCAAAAGAGGAATTTTCCATTTTGGACAAGGGCAAATGGAAAACAGATTTTTCAAGCTATGCCCACCTCTTTGCTCAGGACATCCACTCTGTATATCTAAACTGTCTGTATACTAGCCGCAATTATGAAGCCGGTTTAGTAAACCTGATGAAAGAGCGATATGAGGTAAATACTTGTTCCTTTGACTGACTTCTTTTTCTTATATCCTGCTTCAATTATCAACTCTAGTAGCCCCCAAGGGCCGGTTCATCAATATGATGTGAACCGGGACTTGTAGTAAGTGAAGATTGGATTTTGCTTGTGTAGCCCCTATAGACCGGTTTATACCTTTAGGATAGTCCGGTTTATACATCAGAATTTCTTTCAGTCATTAACATGATCCGGTTCATGCAGTAAAACTTGATAACCTTGAATTGATCCGATATGCATTAGCCCCCAAGTGCCAAGTATATAACGTGTTGTATGCTTGGGACTTAAAATATCATTTGAGAAAAAGCAATCCGCATTAGCCCCCAAGTGCCAAGTGTATAAATTGTTATGTGCTTGGGACTTTGAACAAAGTATTGTCAACTTATTGTCTGTCTTTTGCAGGCTGACTTGACCAACAAAGATTCTCAAATCGCTGATCTCCAGGAAAACATCAAGTCCCAGCAAGCCGAAACTTCAAAGGCCAAAGAAGAGCTGAAGGGCGCTTTAACAGCCATGGAGCAATTGAAGGATGGCTTCAAAGGCGAGCGAGTAGATTGGGAGGCTGAAAAAGCCACTTTGCTAAAGCAGGCAGAGGATGCTGAAGCGGCACTTAAACCAGTAGCGCAAGAGCTGACTGGTATAAAGCGGCAAATCAATGCTATGACTTCTGCCATCTTTGGTAAGTAGCCTTGTCATGAACCATACTTAATCATCCCCGAACCCGCCGGATTAATAATATTATAACCATTGCAGGTAGCCGTGTTGCCCATCTCAGTTTAGATATGCGCAAGAAGTTGAAGGCTGCCTATACCTTGATAGAGCAGTTATATACCGGCGCTCAACGGGTCATCTGCACAGCCTCGTACAATAAAACGCCACCAATGTTAATCAAGGACACATTGGCCAAGCTATCCATGACACTTGCCTAGCTAGAAGAGGTGAAGAGATCTGTTGCAAGGGCCGGCGCACTGTCTGCACTGACTCGGGCTAAAGCTTGGATAACTGATCTTGATCCGGAAGACATTGGGAATGGCTATCCTAGCCAAAAAGAAGATGGGTCCAAATTTGACAATGATGCCCTTAAAGCTTTGACAAAAGAAATGCGCCCGCTTGCAAGTAAACTGGCCGAAGAGACTGATTTGTCTTTCCACCGGTCCATCTATGATGCAGACAACAGACAGATTGATGTGTCGGTTTATGAAACTCAAAATCTAATCCCACCAATCCTTAAGCATACTTATGCCCCTGATGTTGAACCGTCAGATCTTATAAGCGATGAAGCTGTCTTTTGAGCTTTGTCTAGAATTGACTGGGCCACCATTGACTTCCAGCCACTGGGTGGGGATGCGGAGGGTGAACCGGCGCAGGATGACCCGCAACCTTCACATCAAGCTGAAGAAGAATCATAACCCGAAAGCCGGTTTATCGTCTGCACACTGTCCTCTTTAGGAGAAACAATTATCTTTCTGGGCAGTAAAAACGCCTTGTAATAGGATAGCTTAAACACTTGGTCTGCTATGCCATCGTGCATAGCTACTTTGCCTGATATTGTCAATCTATCATGATATGCAATGTCTTCTTATGATCTTTAACAGTTTTATGCAATCCTGTTTTCTGCATGTGATAAACTTAAAATTGCCCTGGCGGTTTACTGCCGGACGGGCTATGATACCCAATGTAAAGATAATGAAATATGAAATACATCATACCTGTGATATGAATCACATCGTTGGTTTACCGACGTTCTTGTAATAAGGGTGATGACTCAAATCTTTGAGTGCTGACAACTCCCACCATGCTATGCTGGTTTAAAATAAATCATGTCGGGTTATGATAAACATCGGATGATCATCTTGGCGACTTATAGTCAAATGCCAGACCGAGCTAACAAACACCGGTTTATAATTGGTTGTGTACTAACAACTGATAGTTGAAAGCCACGCCGGGTCAACAAACACCAGGTTATATTGGTGACTTTTAGTCAGGCCGGGTCAATAGACGCCGGTTTACCTCAAAACCTTATCAAAGGAGAAAAAAAACTTTGACAAATAAAAGCAAATGAAAAAACTCGTAGTCGAGGCTTTTCAAGGGCTGCCAGGCCCAAATTCAAGGATTTTCATGGGCTGCCAGGCCACTGAGTTAAACCATTTTACAAAGCCTTTTAAGATGGGCCTCACATTAACCAATCGTCGTTTTAACTTTGACAAGTTTAGGGTCTGTATAAGATGGACTTGTCAAACGTTTGGCGGGTCATACCAGGATTACCTAGACGGAGTGGCTTACTTGATGAAGGCAGGTTAACCCGGGGTTTTAGGTGAATACACCTGGCTTCCAAGCCTGGCTTGATGGCCTATTACAAGGGTCCTTTAAAACTCTTTGTTGTTGTGCACAAAGAGCCCCCAGGTAACATTGTGAGCTGTGCTCAGTGGCTACCTATGTTTGAGCTATGCGTGGCAACAGACTCTCTTTGGTCCCTTGGGTGTGAAGCTCCCAAGCTTTTTTTATGGCTTGATAAGCTGGTTTAATGGGTAATTAGAACTCCTCTTTATAAGCAGAAGCCCCCATGTAACCAAGAAGACATATAAGACGAAACGGCAGAGGCCCCGCTTTAGCAAGGATGCCGGTTTATTTATTGATCATAATATGTACATTGTCAAAAATATATACATAGTAGGAGCCTGTGGCTCAGGTGTAGTTAGGCCGAAGATGAATTATATTCCACGGCCGGCGAGTCTCCTCCTCCGACTTGCGTGAGTCTTCGTGCTCTCGAACATCGATGAGGTAGTATGACCCGTTGTTCCGATTCTTGCTGACCACAAAGGGACCTTCCCAAGGTGGGGATAACTTGTGCATATCCGTCTGATCCTGGATAAGCCGGAGTACTAAATCGCCTTCCTGAAAAGCTCTGGTTTTAACCCGGCGACTGTGATAACGCCGTAGGTCTTGCTGATAAATCGCTGAACGAGCTGGCGCAATATCCTGTTGTTCATCTAACAGGTCTAATGCATCTTGGCATGCGCTTTCATTGTCCGCTTCAACATAAGCTGCCACCCGGGGCGAGTCATGGAGAATATCACTTGGGAGAACTGCTTCTGCTCCATAAACCATGAAGAAGGGTGTGTAACCCGTAGATCTATTGGGGGTGGTGTTAATGCTCCATAAAACGGAAGGCAACTCTTCCACCCAACAACCCGGCGTCCGCTGCAAAGGGACCATAAGCCAGGGCTTGATACCCTTTAGGATTTCTTGATTAGCTCTCTCCGCTTGACCATTAGACTGGGGGTGGGCCACTGATGACACATAAAGCCGGATGTGCTCACGTTGACAGAACTCTTCCATAGCACCCTTGGAGAGATTCGTGCCAATATATCTTATAATGCTGTGTGGAAAACCAAAGCGGAAAATCACCTTTTTCATGAATTGAACTGCCGTGGCCGCATCACACTTGCTCACTGGCTCTGCCTCTACCCACTTGGTGAATTTATCAACCGCCACTAGAAGGTGGGTCTTCTTATCCTTGGACCTCTTAAATGGCCCAACCATATCCAGCCCCCAAGTTGCAAACGGCCAGGTGATTGGAATCATCCTAATTCCTAAGCCGGAACATGAGCTCGGCGTGAAAACTTCTGACATCCATCACACTTTCTGACCAGATCCTCTGCATCAGCATGAGTTGTTAACCAGTAAAAACCGTACCGGAAAGCCTTAGCCACCAAGGATTTTGAACCGGCATGATGACCACAATCTCCTTCATGGATTTCACACAAGATCTCACAGCCTTCTTCAGGAGAAACACAATGCTGAAACGCCCCTGAAACACTGCAATGATGTCACTCGCCATTGACAATAGTCATGGACTTGGACCGCCGGATTATCTGTCTGGCCAAAACTTCGTCCTCTAGTAACTCACCCCGGGTCATATACGCTAGGTATGGCACTGTCCAATCAGGGATAGCATGAAGAACCGCCACCAATTGAACCTCCGGGTCAGGAATAGCCAGATCCTCCTCCGTTGGTATCTTGATCGACGGATTATGCAGAACATCAAGAAAAACATTAGGCGGCACCGGTTTACGCTGGGATCTGAGCCGGCTTAAAGCGTCTGCCGCTTCATTCTTGCGTCGCTCAATGTGCTCTACCTGGTAACCCTTGAAGTGACCGGCAATGATATCCACCTCACGCCGATAAGCCGCCATAAGTGGATCCTTGGAGTCCCATGTACCAGATACCCGCCGAGACACTAAATCGGAGTCGCCAAAGCAACGTACCCGGTTTAAGTTCATCTCCTTAGCCATCCGAAGAACATGGAGCAAGGCCTCATACTCAGCTGCATTGTTAGTACAGGGAAACATTAAGCAGAGAACATAACAAAATTTGTCACCTCGAGGAGAAGTAAGAACTACTCCAGCCCCGAGCCCTCCAATTGCCTGGATCCATCAAAGTGAATAGTCCAGTATGTGTTATCCGGTTTATCCTCCGTTGCCTGTAACTCTGTCCAGTCGTTGATGAAATCCACAAGTATTTGGGACTTGATAGCAGTGCGAGGCATATATTTTAACCCATGAGGTCCAAGCTCAATAGCCCACTTAGCAACCCGGCCAGTCGTCTCCCTATTCTGAATGATATCTCCCAATGGTGCGAAGCTGACCACCGTGATGGGATGGCCTTGAAAGTATTGCTTAAGTTTCCGGCTTGCCATAAATACTCCATACACCAGCTTTTGCCAATGGGGATATCTCTGTTTGGACTCGATAAGTACCTCACTGATATAATAAACCGTCCGTTGAACCGAATACTCCTTACCAGCCTCTTTGCGCTCCACCACAATAGCCACACTGACAGCTCGAGCTTTAGCAGCCACGTATAGCAGTAATGGTTCCTTATCAATGGGGGCAGCAAGGACGGGCGGTTCGGCCAACTGCTCCTTCAGATCCTGAAATGCCGCATTAGCAGCATCACTCCAGACAAAATTGTCTTTTTTCTTCATCATCTGATACAGAGGGATCGCCTTCTCCCCCAACCGGCTGATAAACTGGCTTAGCGCTGCAATACGACCGCCAGTCGTTGAACATCATTGATAAATGCCGGTTTAGCCAGGGACGTAATATCCTTGATCTTTAACGGATTAGCTTCAATACCCATGTTAGACACCAGAAAACCCAAGAGCTTGCCAGCTGGTACACCAAAAACACACTTGACCGGATTAAGCATCATCTTATAAACCCTCAGATTATCAAAAGTTTCCTACAAGTCAGCTATGAGTGTTTCTGCTTTCCTGGACTTCACCACAATATCATCCACATAAGCATGAACATTGCCCCCGATCTGATTATGAAGGCAATTCTGCACACACCGCTGATAAGTCGCCTGGGCACTCTTGAGTCCAAAAGGCATAGATACATAGCAGAAGGCTCCAAAGGGAGTTATAAAAGCCGTCTTCTCCTGGTCCTTAACCTCCATTTTGATCTGATGATAACCCGAATAAGCATCCAAAAAAGCTCAACCACTCACAACCCGCCGTAGCATCAATAATCTGATCAATACGGGGGAGGGCAAAGGGATCAGCTGGGCAAGCCTTGTTCAAATCTGTGTAGTCCACACACATACGCCAAGTGCCATTCTTCTTGAGTACCAGCACCGGGTTAGCCAACCACTCAGGGTGAAAGACTTCCACAATAAACCCTGCAGTCAAGAGCCGAGCTACCTCCTCACTAATGGCCTTGCATCTCTCTTCATTAGAGCGGCAAAGAAACTACTTGACCGGTTTAAACATGGGATCAATATTAAGAGTGTGCTCAGCGAGTTCCCTCGGTACACCTGGCATGTCAGAAGGTTTCCATGCAAAGATGTCCTGGTTCTCACGGATGAACTTGATGAGTGCACTTGCCTATTTCAGATCCAAGTTAACGCTGATGCTAAACTGCTTGGATGAATCGCCAGGAACAAAATCAATCAACTTAGTCTCATCAGCCGATTTAAGATCATGCTCTCTAGTAGGTTTCTTCAGAGAAGTCATGTCCGCCGGATCAACATTGTCTTTATAGAATTTTAACTCCTCTGTTGCACAAACCGACTCAGCATAAGCCGCATCACCTTCCTCGCACTCCAAAGCAATCTTGCGGCTGCCATGAACAATGATGGTCCCCTTATGACCCGGCATCTTGAGCTGCAGATAAACATAACACGACCTTGCCATGAACTTAGCATAGATCGGCCGTCAAAACAGGGCATGGTACAAACTTCTGATTTTTTCCACTTCAAAGGTCAATGTCTCTGATCTTGAATCATGATCATCTCCAAAAACCACCTCCAGAGCTATCTTACCGACCGGGCAGGCCGATTTACCAGGTACCACACCATGAAAAACGGTGTTCGATGGCTTACGATTCTTATCCGTTAACCCCATACTCCGGAAGGTTTCATAATACAAGATGTTGATACTGCTCCCTCCATCCATGAGCACCTTGGTGAACTTATAACCTCCAACCTGAAGTGTGACCACCAATGCTAGATGACCCGGATTATCAACCCGGGGCGGATAATCTTCCCGACTCCACACTATAGGCTGTTCAGACCAGCGCAAATAACGGGGCACTGCCGGTTCAACGGAGTTCACTGCCCTCTTATGCAGCTTCTGATCGCGCTTGCACAGACTAGTAGTGAAGACATGTTACTGTCCACCATTTAACTGCTTCGGGTTACTTTGATAACCCAACTGCTGCTGTTGCTGATTCCCCTGTTGATTATAACCACCTTGGTTGCCCTAACTGCCTTGATTGCCCTATCCACCTTGGTTACCTTGAAAACCTGAACTGGAGTTACCTCCACCATAACCCGGCCCATGAAACCCGGGTCCTGAACCGGCAGATGGTCCATGATCATACCGGAAGAGATCCGAGTTTTTAAACTCTCGCATAATAAAGCAACCCTTCCATAGGTGCGTAGCTCGCTTTTCTTGTGTCCCGTGCTTTGGGCAGGGCTGGTTCAGCAAGCGCTCCAGATTCATACCTGATCCTCCACCCCGCGGTGGCGGTTTACCCTTACGGCGCTGATTATTACCCTGCATGTTGGTGTTAGCCACAAAATCAGAATTATTGTCCACTTTGTGCTTACCGTTATTCCCATGGCTCGCCTGATTATGCTGCTGTCCTTTTGCACCAACATTCTTCTTTCCCTTCTCCAGCTTTTCGTCGCCAGACTCGGGATCCTTGGTACTATCCGAATCGGCGTACTTAACCAAAGTTGCCATAAGTGTTCCCATGTCATTGCAGTGACGCTTGAGCTGTCCCAACTTCAACTTCAGCGATTTAAACCGGCAATTGCCCTCCAATGTTATGATTGCCGAATCAGCATTGAAGCGGTCCGACGAATGTAGGATTTCCAAAACCCGACACACCCAATGAGTTGTTGATTCGCCTTCTCATTGGACACAAGCGGCCAGATCCACGATTGACATGGGTTGCTTGCACGTGTCTTTAAAGTTTGCTATAAACTGGGCCTTCAACTCGTCCCATGAACCGACAGAATCAACGGGCAGACTTTTTAACCAAGTGCGAGCCGTTCCGTCCAACATCATGGTGAAGTACTTCGCACACGCCGCTTCGTCCACATCCAGCATCTCCATCGCCATCTCGTAACTCTCAAACCCATGACTCGGGGGGTAAATCAGCGGTGTAATTAGGCACCTTACGTGGGTCCTTGAAATCCTTGGGTGACCACACATTACATAGAGCTGGGGTGAGACACGGCACCCCCCAAGAGATGAAAGCAAGTCCTCATTCTACTGATGCCGTCGGTCGAACCGGAGTGGGTTGATGATTCGCATACTGCGCTGCTAAATTGGCCTCCCGCCGCGCTCTACCATTATCCACCACATCCTAAGTATTCGCACCACTACGCGCCAGATTAGGCCCTCGAGGGGCGTCACTGTTCCGCGCACTGCTTGACAAAGCTGGTTCATCAATGCGCCTGCTGTAACTCTTGCTCGGACGAGGGGTTGAATGGATTCTGTCTCGGCTATATGAATAGGTCTGCTGCTATTCCATAGCGGTTTGAAGGAGATCCCTGGCCCGCCACGTGTCAACCGCCGCTAGAGACTCGCCCTCCATTGGAATAGTTGCCAATCGGGATGCCACAGCAATCATATTATCCAAAGGGGTGGAGAAGTGACCCGGCGGGGTCGGCATGTATTGCGGCGGGTTATTTGTCCGTCGAGGCAGGTCTATCATCCGTGGCTGATCCGATGCTCCTGTCCCAGGTGCTTCAGTCCGGTTTACCACTGCCGGATTATTGGGCCCTGCCCCTGGCGTGTTGAAGAGATTCTTTGCTTCATAAACCGGCGGCAGACGAGACTAGTGCCTCCTCCTCAACACCTCATTCGAAGCGTTCTGATCCAGCATGAGCCGGTAATTCTCCGCCTGAATCCGCTGTGACTGGGCATCTAAAGCGGCCCTTTCATCAGCCATCCTGGTTTCCTCAGCCGCCAAGTCCTCCTTGGCCTGAGTTACTTGATCCCGCAGTTTTGTGACCTCCGCATTATGTCGATCCTGAGTCTCCGGGGTAACTGCTGTGGTCGACAATGTCGTCCAGATGTCCAATAAACCATTAAGAACCTGAGCCGGCCGGCGCGCGGGGCCTCCTGCCCCGGCTGCCGATCCGGAAGTCATTGCTGCTGCAGTTGGAGATTGCAATGTGGGCTGCGTACCGGCCATGAAGATCGCAACCCGGTTTGGCGGTTCAAGGGGGTCCGGAATACTGTCGCCATCGGAACAGGCCCCGAATTGGCCATCTTGTAGCTAGTACAGTGACTCGGTCTCGCCGGTGGATGATTCGCCATCTGAGTAAATGACCGTCTCGCCATCAGACACCGATTCAGATTCCATACCATGGATGAATCCCACGAATGCACGCTTCATGGCAGGCTGGACCCGGGCGGGGCTCGCATGCTGAGCCATCTCGATGAGGTCGGTGCAGATGTCCAGCTCAGGACCCGGTTCGCCGATCTTGCCGATGGAGACGTGAATTCCTCCAAAGGGGACCCGGTACCCGGCCTCGGGGCCCCAGCCTGCGTCGTCGATGTAGAGTTTGTCGCGACGACTCTTGGTCATCCGGCCAACTGCGTATCCCTTGAGTCCATCAAAGTTGCCCTTCAAGAACTCGAAACCATCGTGCGATTGCCCCATGGTGGGCGCCAACTGTCGTGGAATTAACACGTCAGATGTCCTAGCGGGAGGACTTAGTCGTGGAGCCATCACAACGAGATTAGCTTAAAGGGGTTAAACCGGACAAAGGACACGGGGAGTTTATACTGGTTTGGCTCCTTGCAGTGAAGGTAAAAGCCTACAATCTAGTTGTGGTGGAATTGATGGGGTCTCGAGGAGCAGGGAGCGAATCCGCTTTACCTATCTCTCGAGTTGTTGTTTCTTGTCCCTGAACCGCTGCTGGGTCGTCCTTTACATATACAGGTTGACGCCTGACGGTTTACAAAATACCGAGGCCGACTCATACACGTGTCCGGCTCGGTTTCTATCTTTCTCCAACTTACAACTCAAGTTACATAACTCATGGCGGTTTATGTCTATGGGCCTTAATCCGCCCTTGGGCTCCAGGCCTCTATGCTTCAATAGTAAAGCGCCATACTCCTTGTCTTCATGGGCTTCAATACGGATGAGCATAACCCGGCCCCTCCTGGGCGGTTTATGTTCAGTAGTTATATCCCCAACACTCGCCGAGTGGGTGAAGTCCACCAAGGAGGCGGGCGGCGCCAGTACCGAGGCCCCCCTTCCGGGGCTTGGGCGAGGAATCATTCGAGGAGGAGGCCGAGGCCGGCAACCCCTCGGCTATGAAGAAGAGGCGTCTCCTGCGTCGGGCCAGCTCTGGCGAGCCCGTCCAGCCCGGTAGGGCTGAGGCGCGGCCGAGGGAAACCGTGCACGTGACAAGGGCCACGGCGGCGAAGAAGGAGGCCGCGGTGGCGAAGATGAAGGCCACGGTGGCGAAGAAGAAGACGATTGCCTCTTCTTCATCCAAACGCTACCGGACTCCATCGCCTCCCCCCCCC